>NC_068433.1:13559900-13588676 GCF_023373465.1 Oncorhynchus keta
ACCCTTTCCACAGAGGGTTCTTCTCCCATGGGGACAGCAGAAGAGCCCTTTGGGTTCCGTGTAAAACCCTTTCCACAGAGGGTTCTTCTCCCATGGGGACAGCAGAAGAGCCCTTTTGGGTTCCGTGTAAAACCCTTTCCACAGAGGGTTCTTCTCCCATGGGGACAGCAGAAGAGCCCTTTTTCCACAGAGGGTTCTTCTCCATGGGGTGCAGAAACTTTTGGGTTCCGTGTAAAACCCTTTCCACAGAGGGTTCTTCTCCCATGGGGACAGCAGAAGAGCCCTTTTGGGTTCCGTGTAAAACCCTTTCCACAGAGGGTTCTTCTCCCATGGGGACAGCAGAAGAGCCCTTTTGAAACCCTTTTCTCTAAGAGTTTCTACACGGTGGAACTAAAAGATGGGCCGATACCTTGTTAGAGCCGTCTGTTAGAGTGGCCTTCTTTAACAGACACTTTTAGGTTCTCACGTTGTTAAACTAGATGTGTTTGTGTTACCAAATCGACCGACCTCTGAGTGTGGCTAAGTTTTACGGCTCGTTTCTGTTTTACTGCTCTAATGGAGACCAATCACAGAGGGATGGTTGGTTCACATGATTTTGTACCCGAGACAGTTTAACTCTACATCGTACGTTGTTCGGCTCGGTATCACACACCCGCAACACACACACACAACACAACACACACACTAGTTATTGAGATTGATGTATTAGATGAGGCTACAAACCCAGGGAAAATCAATGTGATGTTGTTAGCATTTATATAGCCTTCACTCTTGCATATCACCACATGTAGCTGGAAAGGAGCCAGAGAGCTATGCAGGCAGACATACTAATACAACACATGTGAGAGGGTGATTCACAGACAGCTGTCTGAATGGGAATGGGGAGAAGGATGTGGGCAACTTAACTTGTTTGAAGCTCCCTCTATTGAGTCTTATTCGGGGATACGTTAGACTGACGCATGACTTAATAAGAGAGCTAGTACACTAATTGGTAACCTAGTGCTGGGTAAATATTGGATAGAACACATGCTGGGTTAATTTAACCGTAAGTTCAATACACATTTAGAACACAGCCACAGGTATAGCTTTTATGAGCTGCAACTAATTCCCTTTTTCCCCCCTTTCTGTGAAACCGGAAGATCTTAGTATCTAAAATAAGTTTGAGAAGAAAGAGAGAGAGAGAGAGAGAGAGAAAACAGAGGGGAAGCAAGAGAAGAGAGAGAGAGAGAACAGAGGGGAAGAAAGAGAAGAGAGAGAGAGAACAGAGAGGGGAAGAAAGAGAAGAGAGAGAGAGAGAGAACAGAGAGGGGAAGCAAGAGAACAGAGGGGAAGCAAGAGAAGAGAGAGAGAGAGAACAGAGGGGAAGAAAGAGAAGAGAGAGAGAGAACAGAGAGGGGAAGAAAGAGAAGAGAGAGAGAGAGAGAACAGAGAGGGGAAGCAAGAGAACAGAGGGGAAGCAAGAGAAGAGAGAGAGAGAGAACAGAGATGGGAAGCAAGAGAACAGAGGGGAAGCAAGAGAAGAGGGAGAGAACAGAGAGGGGAAGAAAGAGAAGAGAGAGAGAGAGAGAACAGAGAGGGGAAGCAAGAGAAGAGAGAGAACAGAGAGAACAGAGAGAACAGAGAGGGGAGAGAAGGGAGAGAGAACAGAGAGAACAGAGAGGGGAAGCAAGATAAGAGAGAGAGAGAGAGAGAGAGAGAGAGAGAGAGAGAGAGAGAGAGAGAGAGAGAGAGAGAGAGAGAGAGAGAGAGAGAGAGAGAGAGAGAGAGAGAGAGAGAGAGAGAGAGAGAGGGGGACAAGAGAATATAAGAGAGAGAGAGAACAGAGGGGAAGAAAGAGAAGAGAGATAACAGAGAGAACAGAGAGGGGAAGCAAGAGAAGACAGAGAGAGAGAGCAGAGAGGAGAAGAAAGAGAGAGAACAGAGAGGGGAAGACAGAGAAGAGAGAGAGAACAGAGAGAACAGAGAGGGGAAGCAAGAGAAGACAGAGAGAGAGAGCAGAGAGGAGAAGCGAGAGAGAGAGAGAGAGAGAGAGAGAGAGAGGGGGAACAAGAGAATGTAAGAGAGAGAGAGAACAGAGGGGAAGAAAGAGAAGAGAGATAAACAGAGAGAACAGAGAGGGGAAGCAAGAGAAGACAGAGAGAGAGAGCAGAGAGGAGAAGAAAGAGAAGAGAGAGAGAGAACAGAGAGGGGAAGACAGAGAAGAGAGAGAGAACAGAGAGGGGAAGCAAGAGAAGACAGAGAGAGAGAGCAGAGAGGAGAAGCGCGAGAGAGAGAGAGAGAGAGAGAGAGAGAGAGAGAGAGAGGGAGAGAGAGAGAGAGAGAGAGAGAGAGAGAGAGAGAGAGAGAGAGAGAGAGAGAGAGAGAGAGAGAGAGAGAGAGAGAGAGAGAGAGAGAGAGAGAGAGAGAGAGGGGGGGGGACAAGAGAATATAAGAGAGAGAGAGAACAGAGGGGAAGAAAGAGAAGAGAGATAACAGAGAGAACAGAGAGGGGAAGCAAGAGAAGACAGAGAGAGAGAGCAGAGAGGAGAAGAAAGAGAAGAGAGAGAGAGAACAGAGAGGGGAAGACAGAGAAGAGAGAGAGAACAGAGAGAACAGAGAGGGGAAGCAAGAGAAGACAGAGAGAGAGAGCAGAGAGGAGAAGCGCGAGAGAGAGAGAGAGAGAGAGAGAGAGAGAGAGAGGGGGAACAAGAGAATGTAAGAGAGAGAGAGAACAGAGGGGAAGAAAGAGAAGAGAGATAACAGAGAGAACAGAGAGGGGAAGCAAGAGAAGACAGAGAGAGAGAGCAGAGAGGAGAAGAAAGAGAAGAGAGAGAGAGAACAGAGAGGGGAAGACAGAGAAGAGAGAGAGAACAGAGAGGGGAAGCAAGAGAAGACAGAGAGAGAGAGCAGAGAGGAGAAGCGCGAGAGAGAGAGAGAGAGAGAGAGAGAGAGAGAGAGAGAGAGAGAGAGAGAGAGAGAGAGAGAGAGAGAGAGAGAGAGAGAGAGAGAGAGAGAGAGAGAGAGAGAGAGAGAGAGAGAGAGAGAGTGGAAGAAAGAGAAGAGAGAGATAACAGAGGGGAAACAAGACAAGAGAAGAGAGAGAGAGAGAACAGAGAGGAAGAAAGAGAAGAGAGAGAGAGAGAACAGAGGGGTGAAGAAAAAGAAGAGAGAGAGAGAGAGAGAACAGAGAGGGGAAGAAAGAGAAGAGAGAGAGAACAGAGAGGGGAAGAAAGAAGAGAGAGAGAACAGAGAGGGGAAGCAAGAGAAGAGAGAGAGAACAGAGAGAACAGAGAGGGGAAGCAAGAGAAGAGAGAGAGAACAGAGAGAACAGAGAGGGGAAGCAAGAGAAGAGAGAGAGAACAGAGAGAACAGAGAGGGGAAGCAAGAGAAGAGAGAGAGAACAGAGAGAACAGAGAGGGGAAGCAAGAGAAGAGAGAGAGAACAGAGAGGGGAAGCAAGAGGAGAGAGAGAGAGAGAGAGAGAGAGAGAGAGAGAGAGAGAGAGAGAGAGAGAGAGAGAGAGAGAGAGAGAGAGAGAGAGAGAGAGAGAGAGAGAGAGAGAGAGAGAGAGAGAGAGAGAGAGAGAGAAAACAGGGAGGGGAAGAAGGAGAAGAGAGAGAGAGAGCAAAGGGAGGGGAAGAAGGAGAAGAGAGAGAGAGAGAGAGCAAAGAGAGGGGAAGAAAGAGAAGAGAGAGAGAACAGAGAGGGGAAGAAAGAGAAGAGAGAGAGAACAGAGAGGGGAAGAAAGAGAAGAGAGAGAGAACAGAGAGGGGAAGAAAGAGAAGAGAGAGAGAACAGAGAGGGGAAGAAAGAGAAGAGAGAGAGAACAGAGAGGGGAAGAAGGAGAAGAGAGAGAGAACAGAGAAAGGAAGCAAGAGAAGAGAGAGAGAGAACAGAGAGGGGAGGCAAGAGAAGAGAGAGAGAGAGAACAGAGAGGGGGAGAAAGAGAAGAGAGAGAGAGGGACAGAACAGAGAGGGGAAGAAAGAGAAGAGAGAGAGAGAGAGAGAGAGAGAGGGGGAGAAAGAGAAGAGAGAAGGAGAGAGAGAACAGAGAGGGGGAGAGAGAGAGAACAGAGAGGGGAAGAAAGAGAAGAGAAAGAGAACAGAGAGGGGAAGAAAGAGAAGAGAGAGAGAGAGAGAGAACAGAGAGGGGAAGAAAGAGAAGAGAGAGAGAGAACAGAGAGGGGAAGCAAGAGAAGAGAGAGAGAGAGAACATAGAGGGGAATAAAGAGAAGAGAGAGAGAGAAAAAACAGAGAGGGGAAGCAAGAGAAGAGAGAGAGATAGAGAGAGTAAAGACATAATCCATCTTCTGTTACAGGTGGTGCTTATATCGTTTTGATTTAGGCAAACATTCCTCTCCGAGTCTGATTCAAAAGGTCTATTTACATTTTTTTAATGGCGGCGTTTATAATATGTACAGCTCTGTGGTGCTTCGTCTGCTCAGAGCTGTGTGGTGCTTCGTCAGCTCAGAGCTGTGTGGTGCTTCGTCAGATCAGAGCTGTGTGGTGCTTTGTCAGCTCAGAGCTGTGTGGTGCTTTGTCAGATCAGAGCTGTGTGGTGCTTCGTCAGATCAGAGCTGTGTGGTGCTTCGTCAGATCAGAGCTGTGTGGTGCTTCGTCAGATCAGAGCTGTGTGGTGCTTCGTCAGATCAGAGCTGTGTGGTGCTTCGTCAGATCAGAGCTGTGTGGTGCTTCGTCAGCTCAGAGCTGTGTGGTTCTTCGTCAGCTCAGAGCTGTGTGGTGCTTCGTCAGATCAGAGCTGTGTGGTGCTTCGTCAGCTCAGAGCTGTGTGGTGCTTCGTCAGATCAGAGCTGTGTGGTGCTTCGTATGCACAACTCAAAGTGCTTCGTCAGAATTGGGAAGATCACTATCTCTCTTCCTCCTCTCCCCTCCCCACCTCTCTCTCACACTGCCCGTGTTTGTTGTTTGTGCTCACAGAAGGAAATGATCATTACAAATTAATACACAGTCTTTGTCTTTAGCAAGGTTCTCTTCTTACACCAAATTACATTTGTAAGGATTAGCATAATCTGCTCAATTGGTTATGCAAATCTTCCGTTGCAGCTTTTTTCACTCGTGTTGAAAACTGTAAAGAAAGAGAGGGGGAGATAGGCTCACAAAATGATGTCAGAGCCCATTACTGCGCCAACCGCCCCAGGTAGTCAGACAGACATATTAAAGGGTCCAACTGCCATAATTTGGCTTCCATGTGGAACCCTTTGGGGTTCCATGTAGAACCTTCTGTAGAAAGGATTCTATATGGAATCCAAAAAGGGTTCTATCTGCAACCAAAACGGTTCCATCTCCAACCAAAACGGTTCCATCTCCAACCAAAACAGTTCCATCTCCAACCAAAACGGTTCCATCTCCAACCAAAACGGTTCCATCTCCAACCGGTTCCATCTCCAACCAAAACGGTTCCATCTCCAACCAAAACGGTTCCATCTCCAACCGGTTCCATCTCCAACCAAAACGGTTCCATCTCCAACCAAAACGGTTCCATCTCCAACCAAAACGGTTCCATCTCCAACCAAAACGGTTCCATCTCCAACCGGTTCCATCTCCAACCAAAACGGTTCCATCTCCAACCGGTTCCATCTCCAACCAAAACGGTTCCATCTCCAACCAAAACGGTTCCATCTCCAACCAAAACGGTTCCATCTCCAACCAAAACGGTTCCATCTCCAACCAAAACGGTTCCATCTCCAACCAAAAAGGGTTCTTTAAAGTGTTCTCCTATGGGGACAGCCGAAGAACCCTTCAATGTTCTAGTAAGCACCTCTTTCTCTATGTGCAACCTTTTAAAAAAACAAACATTTTTTTTCATAATTTCTCACTGAATTGATAAATACATTCCTTCTTTTTCTAAAATTGCAAGCGATGCGTTTTCATGCTCAGAACGGGTGCTGTGGCTGAGTTTAAGATCTGCTGACTGGCAGGCCACGTCAGTGAGCTGGAATCACTGTCATGTTCGTGGAACCAGTCATGGACAATCACCACCAGCCTGCAATGTTGACACGCGGCATGACGGATGCATGTACTCGTGGTTTTCTCCATTCCCTAGTCCTCCCATCTGTGTGAAACAGCAGGAACCGGGATTCATCAGAACAGGCGATGTTTTTTGCAATTCTCCAGTGTCCAGTGTTCTCGTTCCTTAGCCCACTGCAACTACAGCTTCTTGTTTTTTGCTTGAAGAAGTGTAAATCTGTAAGGACGTCAGCTGCCATACCACATTTGTGTCAAGGTACGATGAGTTGTGCATTTGTTATGGGTCTTTGGGCACCAGTGTTGTACTAGAGTGTCAGTTGACTAACTGTAGCCTGTCTGCTGCTCTGCACAATTCCTGTCAGCCTCCTTTGTCCTCTTTCATCAATGACCCGTTTTCGACCACTGTTGGCTGGATGTCCTGCAGGTGGTGATTCACACGGGAAACTGTTGAGCGTGAAAAACATTGCAGTTCTTGACACACACACACACAGGTGAGCCTGGCACCTATCATAGCCTTTAAAGGAATTAAAATATATGTTTTATTGTCCATTTCCCCTCTGAATGGCACACATACACAATCCATGTCTCAATTATCTCAAGGCTTTAAAAGAAATCCTTCTTTAACCCGTCTCCTCCCCTTCATCTACACTGATTGAAGTGGATTTAACAAGTGACATATAAAGGGATCTTATTTGACCTGGATTCACCTGGTCAGTCTGTGTCCTGGAAGGAGCAGGTGTTCCTAATGTTTTGTACACTCACTGTATGTCTCAGTGTACCACTGCTCCTCTGTGGTTCCTCAGTAGAGCGGTAGAGTACAGAGAGAGACAGAGAGACAGAGAGAGATCAAACAAAGCAACAGAACAAGAACAAATGCCTAATCCAGCCAGTCAGGCTCTCTGCTCTGCTCTGTCTGTTGATTCACACTATGAAGCCACGCTTCCTGACCTTAAAGGTCATCCTCCGGCTAGCAGAGAGACTACCAGAAAGAAATTAGAACAACAAAGATCCAGCCCTCCATCAGGTCATGAAGCCTTCCTGTTTCATGTAGCCTCCCACCCGCCTCCTACCATCTTGAGTTACTGATGAATGTTACATGGGATTGGAAAATGGAAAAACATTTCAAATGAAAGAGGATGTTGGTGGTGCAGTGAGAAGGAAGGAGTAGGGAGGGGTTGAGAAGAGATGCATCTGGAATTAGAGCCTTCTCTGTTTTATTTCTTTATTTTCTCTCTTCTCTCTCTCTCTCTCTCTCTCTCTCTCTCTCTCTCTCTCTCTCTCTCTCTCTCTCCCTCCTCCCCTCTCTCCTTGTCCTCTCTCTGTCCGCTTACAGCCCATACGCCCCCGAGCGCAGCTAATTAAATCCTTATAAGTGAGTCGCCTCGCCTGCCATCCCAAACTCTCAGAAAGGTCAGTCCACTCACAGGCACGAGGTAGATATTTTTCATTACTGTTTTCTTTGGAGAAATGTAGATTGTTCATTATCCGATTACTAGTTTGCTTTTTTAAGGGCACCGCACACTGCCCCGAGTTGGCTGGAGAGTAGGAGGAGATGGAGGAGAGGACTGAGAGGGGTCCGCTTCACAGAGAGAGAGGGGGGGGCGGGGAGGGAGCGAGAGAGAGACGAAGGAAGAGATTGATTAAGATGATATCTGACTGATGCCATCTCTCTCTCTCTCTCTCTCTCTCTCTCTCTCTCTCTCTCTCTTCTCTCTCTCTCTCTCTCTCTCTCTCTCTCTCTCTCTCTCTCTCTCTCTCTCTCTCTCAAAGATGGTGGACAAGAGGAATAGTGGAATCTAGCCAACAGAGACACCACAATTAATATATTCTCTGGGGCTTTAGTCTATTCAGAAGGGTCTTAAATATCTTGCCCTCAACATCTCCAACTCTCCCCCTACTCCCCTATAGAGTTGAGGGCAAGATATGGATGATGTATGTATAGAGATGACATTTAGAATGTGGCTGGTGGGGCTGTGGGTCTATTGATTCAGACTTTGAGATATGAGATGTGTGTCTGAGCTGCTGTGAGATATGAGATGTGTGTCTGAGCTGCTGTGAGATGTGTGTCTGAGCTGCTGTGAGATATGAGATGTGTGTCTGAGCTGCTGTGAGATGTGTGTCTGAGCTGCTGTGAGATGTGTGTCTGAGCTGCTGTGAGATGTGTGTCTGAGCTGCTGTGAGATGTGTGTCTGAGCTGCTGTGAGATGCGGTGCTGTAGTGTATGTGGGACAGCGAGGCTATACTCCTGACATGACAGGCATGTGGGACAGCTAGGCTATACTCCTGACATGACAGGCATGTGGGACAGCTAGGCTATACGCCTGCCATGGCAGGCATGTGGGACAGCTAGGCTATACTCCTGACATGACAGGCATGTGGGACAGCTAGGCTATACGCCTGACATGACAGGCATGTGGGACAGCTAGGCTATACGCCTGCCATGGCAGGGCATGGGACAGCTAGGCTATACTCCTGACATGGCAGGCATGTGGGACAGCTAGGCAGGCATGTGGGACAGGTAGGCTATACGCCTGACATGTTAGGCATGTGGGACAGGTAGGCTATACTCCTGACATGGCAGGCATGTGGGACAGGTAGGCTATACGCCTGACATGTCAGGCATGTGGGACAGGTAGGCTATACTCCTGAAATGACAGGCATGTGGGACAGGTAGGCTATACTCCTGACATGGTAGGCATGTGGGACAGCTAGGCTATACTCCTGACATGACAGGCATGTGGGACAGCTAGGCTATACTCCTGACATGTCAGGCATTTGGGACGGCTAGGCTATACTCCTGACATGGCAGGCATGTGGGACAGGTAGGCTATACTCCTGACATGGCAGGCATGTGGGACAGGTAGGCTATACGCCTGACATGTCAGGCATGTGGGACAGCTAGGCTATACTCCTGACATGTCAGGCATGTGGGACAGCTAGGCTATACGCCTGACATGTCAGGCATGTGGGACAGCTAGGCTATACTCCTGACATGGCAGGCATGTGGGACAGCTAGGCTATACTCCTGACATGTCAGGCATGTGGGACAGGTAGGCTATACGCCTGACATGTCAGGCATGTGGGACAGCTGGGCTATACTCCTGACATGACAGGCATGTGGGACAGGTAGGCTATACACCTGACATGTCAGGCATGTGGGACAGCTAGGCTATACTCCTGACATGACAGGCATGTGGGACAGCTAGGCTATACTCCTGACATGACAGGCATGTGAGACGGCTAGGCTATACTCCTGACATGGCAGGCATGTGAGACAGCGTCCCACGTCAGTTCAACGTCCAGAATTCAGTTGTCGACTAACGTGAATTCTCCTCTCTCTACCCCTAAGGGAGAAGGGGATGATTTAACAGCACTGAGATCCCTAGTGGACCAGTGCTGTTGGTCATGTTATCTGTCGTTGTTTCTGATCCTTTAGCACCCTGGGTATGCAGGTTCTCATCCCAGCAGATCGATAAATCAATAGTGTGTGTTATTGAGCCCATAATTGAACAGTGAATCAGTCCTGACATCGCCTAAACATTGATGAAATATCTCTGTTATACCCTCTGGTCAACAAACAGTGGGAGGACAGGAGAAAACTTGGGAGAAGATGCAGGTGTTGGAAAAATGTTATGTATTTACTTTGGTTGTACTGAAGTGCTCCAGTTTCAACTGTTCTGCCTTACTATTATTCAACCATGCTAGTCATTTATGAACATTTGAACATCTTGGCCACGTTCTGTTATAATCTCCACCCCGGCACAGCCAAAAGAGGACTGGCCACCCCACATATGCTCTCTCTAATTCTCTTTCTTTCTCTCTCTCGAGGACCTGAGCCCTAGGACAGTGCCCCAGGACTACCTGACATGATGGCTCCTTGCTGTCCCCATTCCACCTGACTGCTGCTGCTCCAGTTTCAACTGTTCTGCCTTATTATTATTCGACCATGCTGGTCATTTATGAACATTTGAACATCTTGGTCATGTTCTGTTATAATCTCTACCCGGCACAGCCAGAAGAGGACTGGCCACCCCACATAGCCCGGTTCCTCTCTAGGTTTCTTCTGTCACGGTTCATGAATCCACTGCCTCTCTTTCTCTCTCTCTCTCTCTCTCTCTCTCTCTCTCTCTCTCTCTCTCTCCCCTCTCTCTCCTGTGTTTGTGTGGGCGTGGTTCCCAATCTCGGCCTGATTGTCTGCTCCAGCTGGAACCACTTATCTTCCCTTTATATGTTCTGTAACCAGTGTTTCTTGTAGTCAGATCGTTGTTACTTCCCTGAGGTTGTGTCGTGTCTGTGCTCTTCTCTCGCCGCCCTTGTGTGGATTATCTGCTGTGCTCCTTCCTACCCATCCGGACACACTCCCCTGGATTTCAGCACGCTATCATTGGAAGATGCGCCCTAATCCCTGGGTCGGATTCCGTCTGAGTACAGTCTGTCTGTCCTGTTGCTGTTGTAAACTGTAGTCATTAAACCATCGTTGCTTGCATCTTGCATCCGCCTCTGTATTGTCACAGAACGATCTGACCTACCATGGATGCAGCGAGTTCAACGAGTCTGACCGAATTCATTTCCCGCAGTATCACGAGAATGGATCAACAAGAGGAGAACATCTCAGCACAGATCGGGCAGTACAAGCCCTTGCGACGCAGGTATCCCAGCTGATCCAACAATTACAACATCTGAGGGGGTTCCGCTGCGCCACCTACACCGGCAGTTCAACCCGCCCCGCCAGAGCCGGATTCCCAGCTAGAGCCACGGCTACCGACACCAGAGAGGGTTATTCAGGTGATCCTGACTATTGCAGAGCCTTTCTTACGAGATGTTCCATACATTTCTCGTTGCAGCCACGGACCTTCAACCGTGAACAGTCTAAGGTAGCATTCATACTCACACTGCTATCAGGCAAAGCGGCTCTTTGGGAACGGCGGTGTGGGCGAACCAGGACCCATGCTGCACCTCTTTCCAGACACTCTCCGAGGAGATGAGAAGGGTCTTCGATCGGGCCGTGGCGGGTAGGGAGGCGGCCAGACTACTCGCTGACCTTCGCCAAGGAGACCGTTCAGTATCGGAATACTCCATCCAATTCCGCACTCTGGCCGCAGAGTGTCAGTGGAACGAGGAGGCGCAGTGGGACATGTTCCTGCATGGGCTGGAGGACCGGATCCAGAAGGAGATTTATGTTCTGGACCTTCCCAGGAGTTTAAATGGACTAGTGGAACTAGCCTTGAGGGTCGACGCTCGTCTGAGTCGTATTGGCCGCCGAGCATGCCCTAACAGACCATATAACGACACGGAGGGCGGGCATGCCAGCGGCGGGAACACGGCCAGTTCAGCCTCCGCTCACGAACCCATGCAGCTGGGAGAGCTCGCCTCCCGGGAAGAGAGGGAGAGGCGGAGATCCCAAGGACTCTGTCTCTACTGTGGTAGAGCGGGCCACTTTATCCACTCCTGCCCGGTAAAAGATCAGGCCCGGTAGTAAACATGAGGCTACTATCGGGTGGTGTCACCACAGAGAAGACCTCATCATCTACTCTCCTCCCGGTAAGACTAAGATGGGCCACCCACACGCACGACACCCAAGCCTTACTGGACTCAGGAGCAGAGGGTAATTTCAGGGACTTCAAGCTCGCTCACAAACTCCAGATTCCTATCACCTCACTCACGCACAAGATATCCGTCAACGCTCTCAATGGTCAAGAACTCCCCAACATTTCTCACACCACTGAACCTATCACACTCATCACTTCTGGCAATCACACTGAGACACTATCATTTCTACTCATGGACTCACCCCTTGCACCATTAGTTCTCGGCCACCCTTGGCTCACCCAACACAACCCCAGAGTTGACTGGGGTCTTAACTCTATATCCATGTGGAGTAACAAGTGTCTTGAGTCCTGTTTAGTGTCTGCCTGTTCGTCTGTGTCTGATTCTGTGTTTCTAGAGGAGGCAGTGGATTTGTCTAACGTGCCCGTTGAATACCTCGACCTGAAGGAGGTGTTCAGTAAGTCCCGTGCTGCTTCTCTTCCTCCGCATCGTCCATATGACTGTGCAATAG
Organism: Oncorhynchus keta; assembly: GCF_023373465.1. Taxonomy (NCBI): domain Eukaryota; kingdom Metazoa; phylum Chordata; class Actinopteri; order Salmoniformes; family Salmonidae; genus Oncorhynchus; species Oncorhynchus keta. Next base: position 13,571,925 of record NC_068433.1, read on the forward strand.
AATTATTGCCAGGTGAGTCTCCGCCAAAGGCAAGTTATATTCACTCTCTGTTCCTGAGAGGGAGGCTATGGAGAGATACATCTCTGATTCTCTGGCATCTGGATTCATTCGTCCTTCCTCTTCTCAGCGGGGCGGGGTTCTTCTTTGTGGGAAAGAAGGACGGATCTCTGCGTCCTTGCGTTGATTACCGTGGGTTGAATAACATCACAGTGAAGAATACCTATCCCTTACCGTTGATGTCCTCAGCCTTTGAAAGGTTACAGGGAGCATCCGTGTTCACTAAGTTGGATTTACGTAATGCATATCATTTGGTTCGCATAAGGGGGGGGACGAATGGAAGACCGTTTAACACCCCCCAGAGGGCACTTCGAATATTTGGTCATGCCTTTGGGCTATCCAACTCCCCAGCGGTTTCCAGGCACTCGTCAATGACGTGCTGAGAGATATGATTGATCAGTTCATATATGTTTACCTGGATGACATACTGATTTTTCTTCTTCTCTCCAGGAACACGTTCAGCACGTCAGACGAGTGCTTCAGAGGTTGTTGGAGAATGGACTTTTTGTCAAGACGGAGAAATGCATTTTTCATGCACAATCCGTTCCATTCCTAGGTTACATCGTCTCGACTGAAGGTATTCGCATGGATCCTGACAAGGTTAAGGCTGTGGTGGATTGGCCAAGCCCAGATTCCCGTAAGGCCCTACAGAGGTTTCTGGGATTCGCCAATTTCTACCGGCGTTTCGTTCGCAACTTTAGTCAGATAGTCGCTCCTCTTACCGCCTTAACCTCCCCAGAGTGCCGTTCAGGTGGTCCGATACAGCCGAGGCTGCATTCGCCAAACTCAAGAGCCGCTTTGTTTCGGCTCCCATCCTCATAGCTCCCGATCCCTCGCGTCAGTTCGTAGTAGAGGTGGACGCTTCAGAGGTGGGGGTAGGTGCGGTACTTTCCCAACGTTCCTCTTCTGACGACAAGATGCACCCTTGTGCGTTCCTTTCCCATCGGTTATCACCTGCGGAACGCAACTACGACATTGGCAACAGAGAGTTGTTGGCAGTGAAGTTAGCACTGGAGGAGTGGCGCCATTGGTTAGAGGGTTCGGGGTACCTTTTATAGTTTGGACCGATCACAAGAATTTGGAATATATCAGAACCGCTAAGCGACTCAACTCCAGACAGGCGCGGTGGGCACTCTTTTTCGGACGTTTTGACTTCTCTCTCGTATCGCCCGGGTTCCAAGAATGTCAAACCCGATTCCCTTTCTCGCATTTTTGACCATTCCGAACGCCCATCCACTCCCGAGTACATCCTACCCGGGACCCTAGTGGTATCCACACTCACATGGGAGGTTGAATCGAGGGTCAAAACGGCCTTAGAAGGGGTAACGCTCCACCCGGTTGCCCGCCTAATCGGTTGTTTGTGCCGGAGGGGTGTCGGTCCGATGTTATTCGGTGGGGCCATTGCTCCAACGTAGCGTGTCATCCAGGAGTCAGCCGCACTAGCTTTTTGGTTAAGCAACGCTTTTGGTGGCCACTGATGGCTCGTGACATTCACAGTTTTGTCTTGGCTTGCTCGGTTTGTGCCACTGGGAAGACTTCTAATCGACCCCCAGATGGGTTACTCCAACCGCTGTCGGTCCCTTCGAGACCCTGGTCCCACATCGCGCTAGATTTTGTTACCGGCCTCCCGCCCTCCCAGGGCAAGACTGTGGTGTTGACCGTGGTGGACCGGTTCTCGAAGGCGGCTCATTTTATTCCCTTGCCTAAATTACCATCTGCCAAGGAGACAGCGGTAGCTGTCGTGGATCACGTCTTTCGCTTACATGGCCTGCCGATGGACGTAGTTTCTGACAGGGGGCCCCAATTTGTGTCCAAGTTTTGGCAAGAGTTTTGTAGGTTACTGGGAGCGAGTGTCAGCCTGTCTTCAGGGTTTCATCCCCAGAGCAACGGTCAAACGGAGAGGGCCAACCAAGATTTGGAGAGAGTGTTGCGATGTTTGGTTTCTAAGAATCCCTCTTCCTGGAGTCAACAACTCTCTATGGTTGAGTACGCTCACAATTCGTTGCCAGTGGCAGCTACGGGTCTCTCTCCGTTTGAGTGTAGTTTAGGTTACCAGCCACCTATCTTTCCCAGTACGGAGTCCGAGGTCACTGTTCCTTCCGCTCACGCTTTCATCCAGAGGTGCCGTCACGCATGGAGCAGAGCCCGTGAGACTCTTCTCCGGGTGGGGCGCGCACCAAGGCTAAGGCCGATCGCCACCGGTCGAAGCCTCCGGTATACGTCGTTGGCCAAAGAGTGTGGCTTTCTACTAAGAACATTCCACTCCGATCCGTTTCGAACAAACTTGCCCCCAAATTTATCGGCCCGTTCAGAGTCACCAGGATCATTAGTCCGGTGGCGGTCCGGCTCAAGCTTCCTCCGGCGTATAGGAGAATTCATCCTACCTTTCATGTGTCTAAAATAAAACCTGTGTTTCAGGCACGCATTAACCCGCCGGTCCCGGTTCCCCCGCCGCCACGACTTGTTGATGGGGAACCCACCTTTTCTGTCAATTGTATTTTGGACTCTAGAAGGAGGACGCGGATTCCAGTACCTGGTGGACTGGGAGGGTTACGGCCCGGAGGAGAGAAGTTGGGTACCTGCTAGGGACATTCTGGATCACTCCCTTATCGATGATTTCAATCGACAGGTAATCGCCTGGGAACGCCAAGAGGCGTTCCTAGAGGGGGGTATTGTCACGGTTCATGAATCCACTGCCTCTCTTTCTCTTTCTCTCTCTCTCTCTCTCTTCTCTCTCTCTCTCTCTCTCTCTCTCTCTCTCTCTCTCTCTCTCTCTCTCTCTCTCTCTCTCTCCCGTGTTTGTGTGGGCGTGGTTCCCAATCTCGGCCTGATTGTCTGCTCCAGCTGGAACCACTTATCTTCCCTTTATATGTTCTGTAACCAGTGTTTCTTGTTGTCAGATCGTTGTTACTTCCCTGAGGTTGTGTCGTGTGTCTGTGCTCTTCTCTCGCCGCCCTTGTGTGGATTATCTGCTGTGCTCCTTCCTACCCATCCGGACACACTCCCCTGGATTTCTCAGCACGCTATCATTGGAAGATGCGCCCTAATCCCTGGGTCGGATTCCGTCTGAGTACAGTCTGTCTGTCCTGTTGCTGTTGTAAACTGTAGTCATTAAACCATCGTTGCTTGCATCTTGCATCCGCCTCTGTATTGTCACATCTTCCTAGGTTTTGGCCTTTCTAGGGAGTTTTTCCTAGCCACCGTGCTTTTACACCTGCATTGTTTGCTGTTTGGGGTTTTAGGCTGGGTTTCTGTACAGCACTTTGAGATATCAGCTGATGTACGAAGGGCTATATAAATAAATTTGATTTGATTTGATTTGATTTGAAGTGAGTAAGTTTGTATTACATTTTTTTTTACATCCAGTTGTTAATTAAAGAACAACTTTGATTTAGTATTTCAGGTGTGATTTCAAATCACATATCATCAGACTCAGTTGTCAATTATGCATCTTTGGAAATTCAACGATTCAGTTAAACACAATTCTATTCAGTATACTCTGTCTACTACTCATCCTAATATTCCTATATTTCATAATTCCCTTCTTTATCTTTTTAGATTTGTGTGTATTGTTGTGAATTGTTAGATACTACTGCACTGTTGGAGCTAGGAACACCAGCATTTCACTACACCCACAATGACATCTGCTGAACATGTGTATGTGACCAAAAATATTTGATTTGATTTACTTGACTACTTTATTCCTTAGAATAAAAAGAAGTCTGAGGTTTTTTTTTACCTTCTAGACTTGGAATTGTATCAACTCACTACTTAGGGTTTTAATTGCTACATATAGTTACATGCATTAAAGAGGACCAGTGTGTACATATTGAAGATGATCCCCCAGAAACTTCATGAAGATCATGAATAACTTTATAGTTAAGGACACTATAACAATATGGAAGAAATGAAATGTATCGACAAGAACCAATCTCACTCCCTAGAAACACAACCTTATGGAACAATCCTGGGATAGCTTTTCAGAATTCAGCCATACATTGGTCCACATGGAAAACTAAAGCCATAGAAACCGTAAAGGACTTGGTAATAGGAAATACTTCTAATTTCCACTACAGTTTGTAAAAGCTATTTTGGATTGACCAATGTAGATATTTTCAAATACATCCAACTTAAAGTTTTATATCACAGAATTTATTTGAAATCTTTTGGGGAATCCTATTTGAGCCAGGAAATGATGTTCATATGATAGGTGCACTATACAAAACCTTGCAGAGAGCCTATCCAACCGACAACCTCTTATAAAAAATAAACTGGATGGTAGCGTCCCACCTCGACAACAGCCAGTGAAATTGCAGGGCTCCAAATTCAAAACAACAGAAATCCCATAATTAAAATTCCTCAAACATACAAGTTTTATACAGCATTTTAAAGATAAACTTCTTGTAAATCCAACCACAGTGTCCGATTTCAAAAAGGCTTTACTGCGAAAGCACACCATGCGATTATGTTAGGTCATAACCTAGTCACAGAAAACCATACAGCCATTTTCCAGCGAAGGAGAAGGCTCACAAAAGTCAGAAATAGCGATTAAATTAATCACTAACCTTTGATGATCTTCATTAGATGGCACTCCTAGGACTCCATGTTAGACAATAAACGTTGTTTTGTTCGATAAAGTACATCTTTGTGTCCAAAAACCTCTTTTGAAATTGTTGCGTTATGTTCAGAAATACATTGTCTCAAACAAACATTCGGTGAAAGTGCAAAGAGCCACATCATATTACAGAAATACTCATCAAAAACATTGATCTAAGATACAAGTGTTTAGCATACAGTTAAAGATAAACTTCTCCTTAATGCAACTGCTGTGTCAGATTTTAAAAAGGTTTTACGGTAAAAGCACACCATGCGATTATGTTAGGTCAGCGCCTAGCCACAGAAAACCATACAGCCATTTCCCAGCCAAGGAGAGTTGTCACAAAAGTCAGAAATAGCGTTAAAATTAATCACTTACCTTTTATGATCTTCATCTGATGGCACTCCCAGGTCTCCATGTTAGACAACAAATGTTTGTTTTGTTCAATAAAGTTCATCTTTATGTCCAAATACCTCCTTTTTGTTCTCGCGTTTAGTCCTGTAATCCAAATGCACAATGTGCGGGCACTAAGTCCAAATGAATAGTCAAAATAGTTCCATTACAGTTCGTAGAAACATGTCAAACGATGTATAGAATCAATCTTTAGGATGTTTTTATCATAAATCTTCAATAATATTCCAACCGCACAATTCCTTTGTCTTTAGAAATGAAAAGGAATGGAGCTCGTGCTCACGGCCGCACGTGTGACTAAACTAAAGGCTTTCAACCAGACCCCTGATTCAAAGAGGTCTTATTCTCTCCCCCCTTCACAGTAGAAGCCTGGAACAACGTTCTAAAGACTGTTGACATCTAGTGGAAGCCTTAGGAAGTGCAATCTGACCCCATAGACACAGTATAGGCAATCACTTGAAAAACTACAAACCTCAGATTTCCCACTTCCTGGATGGAGTTTCCTCAGGTTTTCACCGGCCATATCAGTTCTGTTATACTCACAGACATTATCTTAACAGTTTTGGAAACTTTAGAGTGTTTCCTATCCAAATCTACTAATTATATGCATATCCTAGCTTCTGTGCCCGAGTAGCAGGCAGTTTAATTTGGGCATGATTTTCATCCAAAATTCCGAATGCTGCCCCCTAGTGAAGTTAAAATAATTGAAATTGGCAAAAGTTGTAACATAACAAACAAGTAAATGTATGCTTAATCCAGTATAAATTAATGTATAGAATTTATTATACAAAATTCACAAATTGTACTGCACAACGGCAGAGTCATGTCTGAAGTGTAAAACTACTAATGACTCAATAATCCCTGCCTTCTGGGAATGTTCTAAAGTCCAAAGGTTATGGGCGGAGTTAGAAAGTTGGCTGTCAGAAGTATTACAATGTAAATGTACTTTTAATCCATCTGTCTGCATATTTCAAGACATGGCACATGAGGGTGCAGTGAGATGAGATACCCGATGGGGTGGACACTACATATCTCATCAATCTTAACAACAACAAAAAGGATACTTCAAAACTGGATATATCCGTTCACGCAATGGAAAGGTGAAATGCTTTACTATGTTAACATTTTAAGTGCTTGGACGATGGAGAGAAATACAATTGTGTAGTTTGAGGCCATGTGACAAAAAGCGAGACGGGCGCTGGATATAGGGGTGAGGGCTCGTGGATCTTGGTAGGTGTGATGTAGTTGATGTTTGTATGATGTTGTCTTTTGTATGTGTATGGTTTGTTATTGTTGATAAAAGATCAAATAAACTCATAGAAAAATAAAAGTAGTTCACTACATTCAAACTACGTGATAAATTATCATATCTAAATCAGAAATGTCCAATACCACAAATTGCAGGAACACAGATCACTCTGGAGTCAGATGTTAACAGAATGTGTAATTTGTAAAAACAAAAACAATGTTTCAAGTGAGAATTAGGCAGGTCTGATGCTGAAAAAGAAAAGGAAATAAGAAGTGTGTAGGTCCAGTAGTTATTCAGTGAAACTACCACCAAGCTACTGCAAAATGTAGATAAATTACTAGTTGAATGACACTACTCCCCAACACTGTTCATCACCCCCCCCCCTCTCTGTGGAGTAGATGGAGAGATGGGAGAGACAATAGAGAGGAAGGGGATGTTAGAATAGGAGTGTGGGTCTAACCGTGGTCAGGTGGTCAGACAAGGGTGTCTGGAGAGAGAGAATTCAGAGCTGGATCCAATGCTATTCAGCTTGCCAACAGTCTGGGGGACACACACGCACGCACACACGCACACACGCACGCACGCACGCACGCAGACAGTACAGAGTGGAAGCCTATTCAGCTGAGCCGTCTTTTATAGACGCCCTCTGGATCAATGAAGAAGAGCAGCGGTAACATTGAGTGCTGATGAGAGTGAAATGAGTGAGAATGGATAGAATTAGTATGTTCTACTCCTCTAACCGTTTCCTTTTCTCCTTCTGTTCTCTTTTTCTCTTTGGCAGTGGCCCTCGGTAATCCCTGTTGCTGTGATCTGATTGGCTGCAGCCTGCGGAGGGTAGTCAATTAGTGCCATCGCATCACTTTGTGCAGAGGCTGCTCCCTTGGAGAGAGAGAGAGAGAGGTGGAGGGAGAGGGTAGGGGAGCGAGAGAATATAAGTAAGGGAGAGAGAGAGAGAGGTGGAGGGAGAGGGTAGGGGAGCAAGAGAATATAAGTGAGAGAGAGAGAGAGAGAGAGAGAGAGAGAGAGAGAGAGAGAGAGAGAGAGAGAGAGAGAGAGAGAGAGAGAGAGAGAGAGAGAGAGAGAGAGAGAGAGAGAGAGAGAGACCGTGAGAAAAGAAACATAGCTACGTTTGAATAGTCATTCTAACCACACTAACCGTACCATTTGTGATGTAAATGGAGTTTGTAGTATGCTTACTAGTCATAGTATGGATATAGTTAGTATGCTTACTGGTCATAGTATGGATATAGTTAGTATGCTTACTGGTCATAGTATGGATATAGTTAGTATGCTTACTGGTAATAGTATGGATATAGTTAGTATGCTTACTGGTCATAGTATGGATATAGTTAGTATGCTTACTGGTCATAGTATGGATATAGTTAGTATGCTTACTGGTCATAGTATGGATATAGTTAGTATGCTTATTGGTCATAGTATGGATACAGTTAGTATGTTTTAAGCAATGTAATAAAGTAATGACTTTTAAAATAAGTTACGTTGGCTGACAATTTGTTAGTCATTCTTAGCTTAGCTAAGTGGTACGGTCGTTGTGCGTTCACAATGGACATTGTTCATTCGCTCGAATAACTGATGAATTTACGAATGCTCAACACGAGTTGAATATAGTAAACGTAAACGTTGGCAAAAAAAGCTGAATTGAATTGTTGCCAGCAGTACAGTTACAGTCACCAACACTCTGGATAACATGAAAACAGCCTAATCAGCTCTGCTAGGGTGAGTAAAATGGTCAGAGTGAGGTGTTCTCTCGTTTGTGTCTGGAAGTAGCTAGCAAGCTCGCCAACGTTAGTCAGTTAGCATGGGTATTTCATTGCCGTTGTGAGGTCAGAATGCTTGGATCAGCCCTACTCCTCGACCAGAGTGTCCAGTATGCTCTCTGAACTCTCTGAGAGTGAAATGCTCTGAATTTATGAATGCCCAGAGCACTCCAGATTGAATTTATGAACACACCCAACGTTGTATGATATCTAGCTAGTCATTTGTTGTGCTAGCAAGCTAGCAAGACGTTGCATAGCAACAGCATCAACTTCCGGTAGACAGGTCGAAGCGCTAGTACGCTCAACTGAAAGGATACCGTTAGTTTACAGTTAACTAAAATTAACTAATAGTATGTAGTATACACTCATTAAGTATGTAGTATACAGGGGTATGCGCACTGCCGTTGGGGGTACGCCAAATAAAAATGGGATTCACGTTTACATTTTTATTTTATTATATATATATATATATTATTATTTTTTTTTGTCAAACAGACCATTTACATTTTCAAATGGGGCAATACATTTGGGTGAGGTTTTTTCTCGCCTGAGTAGCCTCGTTTCACTGCCAAAAATAAAATAAAAATCTAGTGTTCAGCGAAATAACAACACCATGTCAAATACAGGTAGTCTAGTCAAATAATTAACATCCAATCACATTAAATCAAATCAAATTTTATTTGTCACATACACATTGTTAGCAGATGTTAATGCGAGTGTAGCGAAATGCTTGTGCTTCTAGTTCCGACAATGCAGTAATAACCAACAAGTAATCTAGCTAACAATTCCAAAACTACTGTCTTATACACAGTATAAGGGGATAAAGAATATGTACATAAGGATATATGAATGAGTGATGGTACAGAGCAGCATAGGCAAGATACAGTAGATGGTATCGAGTACAGTATATACATATGAGATGAGTATGTAAACAAAGTGGCATAGTTAAAGTGGCTAGTGATACATGTATTACATAAGGATGCAGTCGATGATATAGAGTACAGTATATACGTATGCATATGAGATGAATAATGTAGGGTAAGTAACATTATATAAGGTAGCATTGTTTAAAGTGGCTAGTGATATATTTACATCATTTCCCATCAATTCCCATTATTAAAGTGGCTGGAATTGAGTCAGTGTCAGTGTGTTGACAGCAGCCACTCAATGTTAGTGGTGGCTGTTTAACAGCCTGATGGTCTTGAGATAGAAGCTGTTTTTCAGTCTCTCGGTCCCAGCTTTGATGCACCTGTACTGACCTCGCCTTCTGGATGATAGCAGGGTGAACAGACAGTGGCTCGGGTGGTTGATGTCCTTGATGATCTTTATGGCCTTCCTGTAACATCGGGTGGTGTAGGTGTCCTGGAGGGCAGGTAGTTTGCCCCCGGTGATGCGTTGTGCAGACCTCACTACCCTCTGGAGAGCCTTACGGTTGTGGGCGGAGCAGTTGCCGTACAAGGCGTTGATACAGCCCGCCAGGATGCTCTCGATTTTGCATCTGTAGAAGTTTGTGAGTGCTTTTAGTGACAAGCCAAATTTCTTCAGCCTCCTGAGGATGAAGAAACGCTGCTGCGCCTTCTTCACGATGCTGTCTGTGTGAGTGGACCAATTCAGTTTGTCTGTGATGTGTATGCCGAGGAACTTAAAACTTGCTACCCTCTCCACTACTGTTCCATCGATGTGGATAGGGGGGTGTTCCCTCTGCTGTTTCCTGAAGTCCACAATCATCTCCTTAGTTTTGTTGACGTTGAGTGTGAGGTTATTTCCACTCCGAGGGCCCTCACCTCCTCCCTGTAGGCCGTCTCGTCGTTGTTGGTAATCAAGCCTACCACTGTTGTGTCGTCCGCAAACTTGATGATTGAGTTGGAGGCGTGCGTGGCCACGCAGTCGTGGGTGAACAGGGAGTACAGGAGAGGGCTCAGAACGCACCCTTGTGGGGCCCCAGTGTTGAGGATCAGCAGGGTGGAGATGTTGTTGCCTACCCTCACCACCTGGGGGCGGCCCGTCAGGAAGTCCAGTACCCAGTTGCACAGGGCGGGGTCGAGACCCAGGGTCTCAAGCTTGATGACGAGCTTGGAGGGTACTATGGTGTTGAATGCCGAGCTGTAGTCGATGAACAGCATTCTCACATAGGTATTCCTCTTGTCCCGATGGGTTAGGGCAGTGTGCAGTGTGCAGTGTGGTTGCGATTGCGTCGTCTGTGGACCTATTTGGGCGGTAAGCACATTGGAGTGGGTCTAGGGTGTCAGGTAGGGTGGAGGTGATATGGTCCTTGACTAGTCTCTCAAAGCACTTCATGATGACAGAAGTGAGTGCTACGGGGTGGTAGTCGTTTAGCTCAGTTACCTTAGCTTTCTTGGAAACAGGGACAATAGTGGCCCTCTTGAAGCATGTGGGAACAGCAGACTGGGATAAGGATTGATTGAATATGTCCGTAAACTCACCAGCCAGCTGGTCTGCGCATGCTCTGAGGACCGTCTGGGCCTGCAGCCTTGCGAGGGTTAACACGTTTAAATGTTTTACTCATGTCGGCTGCAGTGAAGGAGAGTCCACAGGTTTTGGTTGCGGGCCATGTCAGGGGCACTGTATTGTCCTCAAAGTGGACAAAAAAGCTATTTAGTCTGTCTGGGAGCAAGACATCCTGGTCCGCGATGAGGCTGGTTTTCTTTTTGTAATCCGTGATTGACTGTAGACCCTGCCACATGTCTCTTGTGTCTGAGCCGTTGAATTGAGATTCTACTTTGTCTCTATACTGACGCTTAACTTGTTTGATAGCCTTGCGGAGGGAATGGCTGCACTGTTTGTATTCGGTCATGTTACCAGTCACCTTGCCCTGATTAAAAGCAGTGGTTTGCGCTTTCAGTTTCACGCGAATGCTGCCATCAATCCACGGTTTCTGGTTAGGGAATGTTTTAACCGTTGCTATGGGAACGACATCTTCAACGCACGTTCTAATGAACTCGCACACCGAATCAGCGTATTCGGAAGGAGGGCGGGGCAGGGCCTTATATGCGTCGCGGATGTTAGAGTAACAATGATCCAAGGTTTTTCCACCCCTGGTTGCGCAATCGATATGCTGATAAAATTTAGGGAGTCTTGTTTTCAGATTAGCCTTGTTAAAATCCCCAGCTACAATGGATGCAGCCTCCGGATAAATGGATTCCAGTTTGCAAAGAGTCAAATAAAGTTTGTTCAGAGCCATCGATGTGTCTGCTTGGGGGGGGATATATACGGCTGTGATTATAATCGAAGATAATTCTCTTGGTAGATAATGCGGTCTACATTTGATTGTGAGGAATTCTAAATCAGGTGAACAGAAGGATTTGAGTTCCTGTATGTTTCTTTCATCACACCATGTCTCGTTAGCCATAAGGTATTTGCCCCCGCCCCTCTTCTTACCAGAAAGATGTTTGTTTCCATCGGCGCGATGCGTGGAGAAACCCGCTGGCTGCACCGCCTCCGATAGCGTCTCTCCAGTGAGCCATGTTTCCGTGAAGCAAAGAACGTTACAGTCTCTGATGTCCCTCTGGAATGCTACCCTTGCTCGGATTTCATCAACCTTGTTGTCAAGAGACTGGACATTGGCGAGAAGAATGCTAGGGAGTGGTGCACGATGTACCTGTCTCTGGAGTCTGACCAGAAGACTGTTACTCTCTCACGGGAATTCCTCTAACAGTCCATACGTAGCCAAACGTAGCTGCTGCTCATTTCGTTTGCTCGAAAATTGATAAATGATTTTAAAAAGTAAGGCCTGTGTCCATAGAGACACATACCAGCTCTACCGGTAGTACTGCAGTACTACACCGGCACCTGTCAACGAAACAAGTTGTTCTGCTTCCACAAGCACATCCAATGCTAGCATCAGTAATCATACATGTTGTTGTTAGCCCAGCTAGCACGGACACTGACAGTTGTGAATCTGATGCACCCCTCCATGTCTTTCAATCACTCCTTGTCGTTCCCTCCCTACATGTCTTTCAATCCCTCCTTGTCGTTCCCTCCCTACATGTCTTTCAATCCCTCCTTGTCGTTCCCTCCCTACATGTCTTTCAATCCCTCCTTGTCGTTCCCTCCCTACATGTCTTTCAATCCCTCTTTGTCTTTCCTTCCCTCCACATCTTTCTCTCCATATCTTTCTCTCCATATCTTTCCCTCCATGTCTCTCCGTCCCTCCATGTCTCTCCATGTCTTTCTGTCCCTCCATGTATTTCTGTCCCTCCATGTCTTTCCATCCCTCCATGTCTTTCTGTCCCTCCATGTCTTTCCCTCCATCTCTTTCCATCCCTCCATGTCTTTCTGTCCCTCCATGTCTTTCTGTCCCTCCATGTCTTTCCATCCCTCCATGTCTTTCCGTACCTCCATGTCTTTCCGTCCCTCCATGTCTTTCTTTCCCTCCATGTCTTTCTGTCCCTCCATGTCTTTCCGTCCCTCCATGTCTTTCCCTCCATGTATTTCTGTCTCTCCATGTCTTTCCCTCCATGTCTTTCTGTCCCTCCATGTCTTTCTGTCCCTCCATGTCTTTCTGTCCCTCCATGTCTTTCCCTCCATGTCTTTCTGTCCCTCCATGTCTTTCCCTCCATGTATTTCCGTCCCTCCATGTCTTTCCCTCCATGTCTTTCCGTCCCTCCATGTCTTTCCGTCCCTCCATGTCTTTCCATCCCTCCATGTCTTTCTGTCCCTCCATGTCTTTCTGTCCCTCCATGTCTTTCCCTCCATGTCTTTCTGTCCCTCCATGTCTTTCTGTCCCTCCATGTCTTTCCGTCCCTCCATGTCTTTCCCTCCATCTCTTTCCGTCCCTCCATGTCTTTCTGTCCCTCCATGTCTTTCTGTCCCTCCATGTCTTTCTGTCCCTCCATGTCTTTCCGTCCCTCCATGTCTTTCCCTCCATGTATTTCTGTCTCTCCATGTCTTTCCCTCCATGTCTTTCTGTCCCTCCATGTCTTTCTGTCCCTCCATGTCTTTCCCTCCATGTCTTTCTGTCCCTCCATGTCTTTCCCTCCATGTCTTTCTGTCCCTCCATGTCTTTCTGTCCCTCCATGTCTTTCCCTCCATGTCTTTCCGTCCCTCCATGTCTTTCCGTCCCTCCATGTCTTTCTGTCCCTCCATGTCTTTCCCTCCATGTCTTTCTGTCCCTCCATGTCTTTCCCTCCATGTCTTTCCGTCCCTCCATGTCTTTCTGTCCCTCCATGTCTTTCCATCCCTCCATGTCTTTCTGTCCCTCCATGTCTTTCTGTCCCTCCATGTCTTTCCGTCCCTCCATGTCTTTCTGTCTCTCCATGTCTTTCCCTCCATGTCTTTCTGTCCCTCCACGTCTTTCTGTCCCTCCATGTCTTTCCCTCCATGTCTTTCTGTCCCTCCATGTCTTTCTGTCCCTCCATGTCTTTCGGTCCCTCCATGTCTTTCCGTCCCTCCATGTCTTTCCGTCCCTCCATGTCTTTCCGTCCCTCCATGTCTTTCTGTCCCTCCATGTCTTTCCCTCCATGTCTTTCTGTCTCTCCATGTCTTTCCCTCCATGTCTTTCTGTCCCTCCATGTCTTTCTGTCCCTCCATGTCTTTCCCTCCATGTCTTTCTGTCCCTCCATGTCTTTCCCTCCATGTCTTTCTGTCCCTCCATGTCTTTCTGTCCCTCCATGTCTTTCCCTCCATGTCTTTCCGTCCCTCCATGTCTTTCCGTCCCTCCATGTCTTTCTGTCCCTCCATGTCTTTCCCTCCATGTCTTTCTGTCCCTCCATGTCTTTCCTCCATGTCTTTCCGTCCCTCCATGTCTTTCTGTCCCTCCATGTCTTTCCATCCCTCCATGTCTTTCTGTCCCTCCATGTCTTTCTGTCCCTCCATGTCTTTCCGTCCCTCCATGTCTTTCCCTCCATGTATTTCTGTCTCTCCATGTCTTTCCCTCCATGTCTTTCTGTCCCTCCACGTCTTTCTGTCCCTCCATGTCTTTCTGTCCCTCCATGTCTTTCTGTCCCTCCATGTCTTTCCGTCCCTCCATGTCTTTCGGTCCCTCCATGTCTTTCTGTCCCTCCATGTCTTTCCGTCCCTCCATGTCTTTCCCTCCATGTATTTATCCCTCCATGTCTTTCCCTCCATGTCTTTCTGTCCCTCCACGTCTTTCTGTCCCTCCATGTCTTTCCCTCCATGTCTTTCTGTCCCTCCATGTCTTTCCGTCCATCCATGTCTTTCTGTCCCTCCATGTCTTTCCGTCCCTCCATGTCTTTCTGTCCCTCCATGTCTTTCCCTCCATGTATTTCTGTCTCTCCATGTCTTTCCCTCCATGTCTTTCTGTCCCTCCATGTCTTTCCCTCCATGTCTTTCCGTCCCTCCATGTCTTTCTGTCCCTCCATGTCTTTCTGTCCCTCCATGTCTTTCCCTCCACGTCTTTCTGTCCCTCCATGTCTTTCCCTCCATGTCTTTCTGTCCCTCCATGTCTTTCCGTCCATCCATGTCTTTCTGTCCCTCCATGTCTTTCCGTCCCTCCATGTCTTTCTGTCCCTCCATGTCTTTCCCTCCATGTATTTCTGTCTCTCCATGTCTTTCCCTCCATGTCTTTCTGTCCCTCCATGTCTTTCCCTCCATGTCTTTCCGTCCCTCCATGTCTTTCTGTCCCTCCATGTCTTTCTGTCCCTCCATGTCTTTCCCTCCATGTCTTTGGTCCCTCCATGTCTTTCCCTCCATGTCTTTCCGTCCCTCCATGTCTTTCCGTCCCTCCATGTCTTTCTGTCCCTCCATGTCTTTCCCTCCATGTCTTTCTGTCCCTCCATGTCTTTCTGTCCCTCCATGTCTTTCCCTCCATGTCTTTCGGTCCCTCCATGTCTTTCCCTCCATGTCTTTCCGTCCCTCCATGTCTTTCCGTCCCTCCATGTCTTTCTGTCCCTCCATGTCTTTCCCTCCATGTCTTTCGGTCCCTCCATGTCTTTCCCTCCATGTCTTTCGTCCCTCCATGTCTTTCCCTCCATGTCTTTCCGTCCCTCCATGTCTTTCCGTCCCTCCATGTCTTTCTGTCCCTCCATGTCTTTCCCTCCATGTCTTTCGGTCCCTCCATGTCTTTCCCTCCATGTCTTTCGGTCCCTCCATGTCTTTCGGTCCCTCCATGTCTTTCTGTCCCTCCATGTGTTTCCTTCCCTCGTCATGCTCATTTCATATCTGCTGTTATCTAATTAGCTCTCCTCTTAAGCATGGCTGCTCTGCTAACCAGTTAATTGAAACCTTGTTAAGACTTTGTAGGTGACATTGAGATTCAGATTGCCTTCAGTGTATGAAAACGAGCTTTGAATATTATGGGCCTAGCTGGAGTCCAAAATACATACACACGCACGTGCACGCGCACGCGCATGTGAAAATACACACACACACACACGCACACCCCTCAGTCCACGTACTGTATCCCCCACCAGTCCCCACAGTAGTCCAGGTTTTGATGTCTTGTCAGGATTAATTAATGACTTTGCCCTTGACCGCACCACTCTGTGAGATGCTCTGTTCCTGTTCTGTAACAGTCTCTCTTTTACTGTCTAACTGTCTGACTGACTGTCTGACTGACTGAGCAGGGGCTGAGGGGTGGATTCTGGAAGAGGGAAGTTACATGTGCTCAATGCTCAGTGGGCCTGGTTATTTTGGACCCCTGCTACTACACACACACACACACACACACACACACACACACACACACACACACACACACACACACACACACACACACACACACACACACACACACACACACACACACCCCCTCCTGTGGTGTAATGGTTAAGGCCTGTGGCTGCAGTGCGCCCAGGGCTCCACAGGTGTCTGTGAGCAGGTTGACTGTACAGACAGACTTACTGACAGGAAGCAGCTTTGAGTGACCACCCACTGGGCCCGATGGCTCTCTGCTTCCCCCAGGGCCCTAAGGAAAGTGGAAAGACCCCATTAACACAAACAACTGTAGTGGGCTCTAATATTTTACATGTGTATATAAAGTATGTATGATATTATGAGTACATCACATGCGACTAGTAATAAGACTAAGTCATTAAATCAAATAAAATACAATTTTATTTGTCACATGCGCTGAATACAACATGTACCTTACTGTGAAATAATCACTTACAAGCCCTTAGCCAACAATGCAGTTTTAAGAAAAATAAGAGTTAAGAAAATATTTACTAAGTAAACTAAAGTTAAAAAAAATAAAAGAGCAACAATAAAACAACAATAATGAGGCTATATACAGGCAATAATGAGGCTGTATTCAGGGGGTACCAGAACAGATTCAATGTATGGGGGTACAGGTTAGATGAGGTAATTGAGGTAACATGTACTTGTAAGTAAGGGTGAAGTGACTATGCATAGATAATACAATTAGCTTATTAAAATGTTTATCTGATTCCATAAAGATGATTTAGCAATATGCAAGAGCAATATAGTTGAGTAACAGCAATAGAACACAATAGTTGAGTAACAGTATAAGAACACTATAGTTGAGTAACAGTATAAGAACACTATAGTTGAGTTACAGTAATAAAACACTATAGTTGAGTAACAGTAATAGAACACTATAGTTGAGTGACAGTAATAAAACACTATAGTTGAGTTACAGTAATAGAACACTATAGTTGAGTTACAGTAATAGAACACTATAGTTGAGTGAAAGTAATAAAACACTATAGTTGAGTCACAGT
>NC_068433.1:13588776-13609211 GCF_023373465.1 Oncorhynchus keta
GTAACAGTAATAGAACACTATAGTTGAGTGACAGTAATAAAACACTATAGTTGAGTTACAGTAATAGAACACTATAGTTGAGTTACAGTAATAGAACACTATAGTTGAGTGAAAGTAATAAAACACTATAGTTGAGTCACAGTAATAAAACACTATAGTTGAGTTACAGTAATAGAACACTATAGTTGAGTTACAGTAATAGAACACTGAGTTACAGTAATAGAACACTGAGTTACAGTAATAAAACACTATATTTGAATTACAGTAATAGAACACTGAGTTACAGTAATAAAACACTATATTTGAGTTACAGTAATGGAACACTGAGTTACAGTAATAAAACACTATATTTGAGTTACAGTAATGGAACACTGAGTTACAGTAATAGAACACTGAGTTACAGTAATAAAACACTATATTTGAGTTACAGTAATGGAACACTGAGTTACAGTAATAAAACACTATAGTTGAGTTACAGTAATAGAACACTATAGTTGAGTTACAGTAATAGAACACTATAGTTGAGTTACAGTAATAAACCACTATAGTTGAGTAACAGTATAAGAACACTATAGTTGCGTTACAGTAATAGAACACTATAGTTGAGTTACAGTAATAAAACACTATAGTTGAGTAACAGTATAAGAACACTATAGTTGAGTTACAGTAATAGAACACTATAGTTGAGTTACAGTAATAAAACACTATAGTTGAGTTACAGTAATAGAACACTATAGTTGAGTTACAGTAATAGAACACTGAGTTACAGTAATAGAACACTGAGTTACAGTAATAAAACACTATATTTGAGTTACAGTAATAGAACACTGAGTTACAGTAATAAAACACTATATTTGAGTTACAGTAATGGAACACTGAGTTACAGTAATGGAACACTGAGTTACAGTAATAGAACACTGAGTTACAGTAATAAAACACTATATTTGAGTTACAGTAATGGAACACTGAGTTACAGTAATAGAACACTGAGTTACAGTAATAAAACACTATAGTTGAATAACAGTATAAGAACACTATAGTTGAGTTACAGTAATAGAACACTATAGTTGAGTTACAGTAATAAAACACTATAGTTGAGTTACAGTAATAGAACACTATAGTTGAGTTACAGTAATAGAACACCGAGTTACAGTAATAGAACACTGAGTTACAGTAATAAAACACTATATTTGAGTTACAGTAATGGAACACTGAGTTACAGTAATAAAACACTATATTTGAGTTACAGTAATGGAACACTGAGTTACAGTAATAGAACACTGAGTTACAGTAATAGAACACTATAGTTGAGTAACAGTAATAGAACACAATACTTGAGTAACAGTATAAGAACACTATAGTTGAGTTACAGTAATAAAACACTATAGTTGAGTTACAGTAATAGAACACTATAGTTGAGTTACAGTAATAGAACACTATAGTTGAGTTACAGTAATAAAACACTATAGTTGAGTTACAGTAATAAAACACTATAGTTGAGTTACAGTAATAGAAAACTATAGTTGAGTTACAGTAATAAAACACTATAGTTGAGTTACAGTAATAAAACACTATAGTTGAGTTACAGTAATAAAACACTATAGTTGAGTTACAGTAATAAAAGACTATAGTTGAGTTACAGTAATAAAACACTATAGTTGAGTTACAGTAATAAAACACTATAGTTGAGTTACAGTAATGGAACACTGAGTTACAGTAATAAAACACTATATTTGAGTTACAGTAATGGAACACTGAGTTACAGTAATAGAACACTGAGTTACAGTAATAAAACACTATATTTGAGTTACAGTAATAGAACACTGAGTTACAGTAATAAAACACTATATTTGAGTTACAGTAATGGAACACTGAGTTACAGTAATGGAACACTGAGTTACAGTAATAGAACACTGAGTTACAGTAATAGAACACTATAGTTGAGTAACAGTAATAGAACACAATACTTGAGTAACAGTATAAGAACACTATAGTTGAGTTACAGTAATAAAACACTATAGTTGAGTTACAGTAATAGAACACTATAGTTGAGTTACAGTAATAGAACACTATAGTTGAGTTACAGTAATAAAACACTATAGTTGAGTTACAGTAATAAAACACTATAGTTGAGTTACAGTAATAGAAAACTATAGTTGAGTTACAGTAATAAAACACTATAGTTGAGTTACAGTAATAAAACACTATAGTTGAGTTACAGTAATAAAACACTATAGTTGAGTTACAGTAATAAAACACTATAGTTGAATTACAGTAATAAAAGACTATAGTTGAGTTACAGTAATAGAACACTATAGTTGAGTTACAGTAATAGAACACTATAGTTGAGTTACAGTAATAGAACACTATAGTTGAGTTACAGTAATAGAACACTGAGTTACAGTAATAGAACACTGAGTTACAGTAATAAAACACTATATTTGAGTTACAGTAATGGAACACTGAGTTACAGTAATAAAACACTATATTTGAGTTACAGTAATGGAACACTGAGTTACAGTAATAGAACACTGAGTTACAGTAATAAAACACTATATTTGACTTACAGTAATAGAACACTGAGTTACAGTAATAGAACACTATAGTTGAGTTACAGTAATAAAACACTATAGTTGAGTTACAGTAATAAAACACGATAGTTGAGTTACAGTAATAGAACACTATAGTTGAGTTACAGTAATAAAACACTATAGTTGAGTTACAGTAATAAAACACTATAGTTGAGTTACAGTAATAAAACACTATAGTTGAGTTACAGTAATAAAACACTATAGTTGAGTAACAGTATAAAAACACTATAGTTGAGTTACAGTAATAAAACACTATAGTTGAGTTACAGTAATAGAACACTATAGTTGAGTTACAGTAATAGAACACTATAGTTGAGTTACAGTAATAAAACACTATAGTTGAGTAACAGTATAAGAACACTATAGTTGAGTTACAGTAATAAAACACTATAGTTGAGTTACAGTAATAAAACACTATAGTTGAGTTACAGTAATAAAACACTATAGTTGAGTTACAGTAATAAAAGACTATAGTTGAGTTACAGTAATAGAACACTATAGTTGAGTTACAGTAATAGAACACTATAGTTGAGTTACAGTAATAAAACACTATAGTTGAGTTACAGTAATAAAACACTATAGTTGAGTTACAGTAATAGAAAACTATAGTTGAGTTACAGTAATAAAACACTATAGTTGAGTTACAGTAATAAAACACTATAGTTGAGTTACAGTAATAAAACACTATAGTTGAGTTACAGTAATAAAACACTATAGTTGAGTTACAGTAATAAAAGACTATAGTTGAGTTACAGTAATAAAACACTATAGTTGAGTTACAGTAATAAAACACTATGGTTGAGTTACAGTAATAAAACACTATAGTTGAGTTACAGTAATAGAACACTGAGTTACAGTAATAAAACACAATATTTGAGTTACAGTAATAAAACACTATAGTTGAGTTACAGTAATAAAACACTATAGTTGAGTTATGGTTGAGTTACAGTAATAAAACACTATAGTTGAGTTACAGTAATAGAACACTGAGTTACAGTAATAGAACACTATAGTTGAGTTACAGTAATAAAACACTATATTTGAGTTACTGTAATAAAACACTATAGTTGAGTTACAGTAATAAAACACTATAGTTGAGTTACAGTAATATAACACTATAGTTGAGTGACAGTAATAAAACACTATAGTTGAGTAACAGTAATAGAACACTATAGTTGAGTGACAGTAATAAAACACTATAGTTGAGTTACAGTAATAAAACACTATAGTTGAGTTACAGTAATAGAACACTATAGTTGAGTTACAGTAATAGAACACTATAGTTTAGTTACAGTAATAGAACACTATAGTTGAGTGACAGTAATAAAACACTATAGTTGAGTTACAGTAATAAAACACTATTGTTGAGTTACAGTAATAGAACACTATAGTTGAGTTACAGTAATAGAACACTGAGTTACAGTAATAGAACACTGAGTTACAGTAATAAAACACTATATTTGACTTACAGTAATAGAACACTGAGTTACAGTAATAAAACACTATATTTGAGTTACAGTAATGGAACACTGAGTTACAGTAATAAAACACTATATTTGAGTTACAGTAATGGAACACTGAGTTACAGTAATAGAACACTGAGTTACAGTAATAAAACACTATATTTGAGTTACAGTAATGGAACACTGAGTTACAGTAATAGAACACTGAGTTACAGTAATAAAACACTATAGTTGAGAAACAGTATAAGAACACTATAGTTGAGTTACAGTAATAGAACACTATAGTTGAGTTACAGTAATAAAACACTATAGTTGAGTTACAGTAATAGAACACTATAGTTGAGTTACAGTAATAGAACACTGAGATACAGTAATAGAACACTGAGTTACAGTAATAAAACACTATATTTGAGTTACAGTAATAGAACACTGAGTTACAGTAATAAAACACTATATTTGAGTTACAGTAATGGAACACTGAGTTACAGTAATAGAACACTGAGTTACAGTAATAAAACACTATAGTTGAGTAACAGTATAAGAACACTATAGTTGAGTTACAGTAATAGAACACTATAGTTGAGTTACAGTAATAAAACACTATAGTTGAGTTACAGTAATAAAACACTATAGTTGAGTTGCAGTAATAAAACACTATAGTTGAGTTACAGTAATAAAACACTATATTTGAGTTACAGTAATAAAACACTATAGTTGAGTTACAGTAATAAAACACTATATTTGAGTTACAGTAATAAAACACTATAGTTGAGTTACAGTAATAAAAGACTATAGTTGAGTTACAGTAATAAAACACTATAGTTGAGTTACAGTAATAAAACACTATGGTTGAGTTACAGTAATAAAACACTATAGTTGAGTTACAGTAATAGAACACTGAGTTACAGTAATAGAACACTATAGTTGAGTTACAGTAATAAAACACTATAGTTGAGTTACAGTAATAGAACACTGAGTAACAGTAATAAAACAATATAGTTGAGTTACAGTAATAGAACACAGAATTACAGCAATAAAACACTATAGTTGAGTTACAGTAATAGAACACTGAGTAACAGTAATAGAACAATATAGTTGAGTTACAGTAATAGAACACTATAGTTGAGTTACAGTAATAGAACACTATAGTTGAGTTACAGTAATAGAACACTATAGTTGAGTTACAGTAATAGAACACTATATTTGAGTTACGTTAATAGAACACTGTAGTTACAGTAATAGAACACTATAGTTGAGTTACAGTAAAAGAACACGGTAGTTACAGTAATAGAACACTATAGTTGAGTTACAGTAATAGAACACTATAGTTGAGTTACAGTAATAGATCACTGAGTGAACAGTAATAAAACACTATAGTTGAGTTACAGTAATAAAACCCTATAGTTGAGTAACAGTATAAAAACACTATAGTTGAGTTACAGTAATAAAACATTATAGTTGAGTTACAGTAATAAAACACTATAGTCGAGTAACAGTAATAGAACACAATAGTTGAGTAACAGTATAAGAACACTATAGTTGAGTTACAGTAATAGAACACTATAGTTGAGTTACAGTAATAAAACACGATAGTTGAGTTACAGTAATAAAACACTATAGTTGAGTTACAGTAATAGAACACTATAGTTGAGTTACAGTAATAAAACACTATAGTTGAGTTACAGTAATAAAACACTATAGTTGAGTTACAGTAATAAAACACTATAGTTGAGTTACAGTAATAAAACACTATAGTTGAGTTACAGTAATAAAACACTATAGTTGAGTTACAGTAATAAAACACTATAGTTGAGTTACAGTAATAAAACACTATGGTTGAGTTACAGTAATAAAACACTATAGTTGAGTTACAGTAATAGAACACTGAGTTACAGTAATATAACACTATAGTTGAGTTACAGTAATAAAACACTATAGTTGAGTTACAGTAATAAAACACTATGGTTGAGTTACAGTAATAAAACACTATAGTTGAGTTACAGTAATAGAACACTGAGTTACAGTAATAGAACACTATAGTTGAGTTACAGTAATAAAACACTATAGTTGAGTTACAGTAATAGAACACTGAGTAACAGTAATAAAACAATATAGTTGAGTTACAGTAATAGAACACTGAGTTACAGTAATAAAACACTATAGTTGAGTTACAGTAATAGAACACTATAGTTGAGTTACAGTAATAGAACACTATAGTTGAGTTACGGTAATAGAACACTATAGTTGAGTTACAGTAATAGAACACTATATTTGAGTTACGTTAATAGAACACTGTAGTTACAGTAATAGAACACTATAGTTGAGTTACAGTAATAGAACACGGTAGTTACAGTAATAGAACACTATAGTTGAGTTACAGTAATAGAACACTATAGTTGAGTTACAGTAATAGATCACTGAGTGACAGTAATAGAACACTATAGTTGAGTTACGGTAATAGAACACTATAGTTGAGTTACAGTAATGGAACACTATAGTTGAGTTACAGTAATAGAACACTGTAGTTACGGTAATAGAACACTATAGTTGAGTTACAGTAATAGAACACTATAGGTGAGTTACAGTAATAAAACACTATGGTTGAGTTACAGTAATAAAACACTATAGTTGAGTTACAGTAATAAAACACTATAGTTGAGTTACAGTAATAAAACACTATAGTTGAGTTACAGTAATAAAACACTATAGTTGAGTTACAGTAATAAAACACTATGGTTGAGTTACAGTAATAAAACACTATAGTTGAGTTACAGTAATAAAACACTATAGTTGAGTTACAGTAATAGAACACTATAGTTGAGTTACAGTAATAAAACACTATAGTTGAGTTACAGTAATAAAACACTATAGTTGAGTTACAGTAATAAAATACTATAGTTGAGTTACAGTAATAAAACACAATAGTTGAGTTACAGTAATAAAACACTATGGTTGAGTTACAGTAATAAAACACTATAGTTGAGTTACAGTAATAGAACACTGAGTTACAGTAATAGAACACTATAGTTGAGTTACAGTAATAAAACACTATAGTTGAGTTACAGTAATAGAACACTGAGTAACAGTAATAAAACAATATAGTTGAGTTACAGTAATAGAACACAGAATTACAGCAATAAAACACTATAGTTGAGTTACAGTAATAGAACACTGAGTTACAGTAATAGAACAATATAGTTGAGTTACAGTAATAGAACACTATAGTTGAGTTACAGTAATAGAACACTATAGTTGAGTTACAGTAATAGAACACTATAGTTGAGTTACAGTAATAGAACACTATATTTGAGTTACGTTAATAGAACACTGTAGTTACAGTAATAGAACACTATAGTTGAGTTACAGTAATAAAACACTATAGTTGAGTTACAGTAATAAAACACTATAGTTGAGTTACAGTAATAAAATACTATAGTTGAGTTACAGTAATAAAACACTATAGTTGAGTTACAGTAATAAAACACTATGGTTGAGTTACAGTAATAAAACACTATAGTTGAGTTACAGTAATAGAACACTGAGTTACAGTAATATAACACTATAGTTGAGTTACAGTAATAAAACACTATAGTTACAGTAATAAAACACTATAGTTGAGTTACAGTAATAGAACACTATAGTTGAGTTACAGTAATAGATCACTGAGTGACAGTAATAGAACACTATAGTTGAGTTACGGTAATAGAACACTATAGTTGAGTTACAGTAATAGAACACTGAGTAACAGTAATAAAACAATATAGTTGAGTTACAGTAATAGAACACTGAGTTACAGTAATAAAACACTATAGTTGAGTTACAGTAATAGAACACTGAGTTACAGTAATAGAACAATATAGTTGAGTTACAGTAATAGAACACTATAGTTGAGTTACAGTAATAGAACACTATAGTTGAGTTACGGTAATAGAAATAGAACACTATAGTTGAGTTACAGTAATAGAACACTATATTTGAGTTACGTTAATAGAACACTGTAGTTACAGTAATAGAACACTATAGTTGAGTTACGGTAATAGAACACTATAGTTGAGTTACAGTAATGGAACACTGAGTTACAGTAATAAAACACTATATTTGAGTTACAGTAATGGAACACTGAGTTACAGTAATAGAACACTGAGTTACAGTAATAAAACTCTATATTTGAGTTACAGTAATAGAACACTGAGTTACAGTAATAAAACACTATATTTGAGTTACAGTAATGGAACACTGAGTTACAGTAATGGAACACTGAGTTACAGTAATAGAACACTGAGTTACAGTAATAGAACACTATAGTTGAGTAACAGTAATAGAACACAATACTTGAGTAACAGTATAAGAACACTATAGTTGAGTTACAGTAATAAAACACTATAGTTGAGTTACAGTAATAGAACACTATAGTTGAGTTACAGTAATAGAACACTATAGTTGAGTTACAGTAATAAAACACTATAGTTGAGTTACAGTAATAAAACACTATAGTTGAGTTACAGTAATAGAAAACTATAGTTGAGTTACAGTAATAAAACACTATAGTTGAGTTACAGTAATAAAACACTATAGTTGAGTTACAGTAATAAAACACTATAGTTGAGTTACAGTAATAAAACACTATAGTTGAATTACAGTAATAAAAGACTATAGTTGAGTTACAGTAATAGAACACTATAGTTGAGTTACAGTAATAAAACACTATAGTTGAGTTACAGTAATAGAACACTATAGTTGAGTTACAGTAATAGAACACTGAGTTACAGTAATAGAACACTGAGTTACAGTAATAAAACACTATATTTGAGTTACAGTAATGGAACACTGAGTTACAGTAATAAAACACTATATTTGAGTTACAGTAATGGAACACTGAGTTACAGTAATAGAACACTGAGTTACAGTAATAAAACACTATATTTGACTTACAGTAATAGAACACTGAGTTACAGTAATAGAACACTATAGTTGAGTTACAGTAATAAAACACTATAGTTGAGTTACAGTAATAAAACACGATAGTTGAATTACAGTAATAGAACACTATAGTTGAGTTACAGTAATAAAACACTATAGTTGAGTTACAGTAATAAAACACTATAGTTGAGTTACAGTAATAAAACACTATAGTTGAGTTACAGTAATAAAACACTATAGTTGAGTAACAGTATAAAAACACTATAGTTGAGTTACAGTAATAAAACACTATAGTTGAGTTACAGTAATAGAACACTATAGTTGAGTTACAGTAATAGAACACTATAGTTGAGTTACAGTAATAAAACACTATAGTTGAGTTACAGTAATAGAACACAATACTTGAGTAACAGTATAAGAACACTATGGTTGAGTTACAGTAATAAAACACTATAGTTGAGTTACAGTAATAAAACACTATAGTTGAGTTACAGTAATAAAACACTATAGTTGAGTTACAGTAATAAAACACTATAGTTGAGTTACAGTAATAGAACACTATAGTTGAGTTACAGTAATAGAACACTATAGTTGAGTTACAGTAATAAAACACTATAGTTGAGTTACAGTAATAAAACACTATAGTTGAGTTACAGTAATAGAAAACTATAGTTGAGTTACAGTAATAAAACACTATAGTTGAGTTACAGTAATAAAACACTATAGTTGAGTTACAGTAATAAAACACTATAGTTGAGTTACAGTAATAAAACACTATAGTTGAGTTACAGTAATAAAAGACTATAGTTGAGTTACAGTAATAAAACACTATAGTTGAGTTACAGTAATAAAACACTATGGTTGAGTTACAGTAATAAAACACTATAGTTGAGTTACAGTAATAGAACACTGAGTTACAGTAATAAAACACAATATTTGAGTTACAGTAATAAAACACTATAGTTGAGTTACAGTAATAAAACACTATAGTTGAGTTATGGTTGAGTTACAGTAATAAAACACTATAGTTGAGTTACAGTAATAGAACACTGAGTTACAGTAATAGAACACTATAGTTGAGTTACAGTAATAAAACACTATATTTGAGTTACTGTAATAAAACACTATAGTTGAGTTACAGTAATAAAACACTATAGTTGAGTTACAGTAATATAACACTATAGTTGAGTGACAGTAATAAAACACTATAGTTGAGTAACAGTAATAGAACACTATAGTTGAGTGACAGTAATAAAACACTATAGTTGAGTTACAGTAATAAAACACTATAGTTGAGTTACAGTAATAGAACACTATAGTTGAGTTACAGTAATAGAACACTATAGTTTAGTTACAGTAATAGAACACTATAGTTGAGTGACAGTAATAAAACACTATAGTTGAGTTACAGTAATAAAACACTATTGTTGAGTTACAGTAATAGAACACTATAGTTGAGTTACAGTAATAGAACACTGAGTTACAGTAATAGAACACTGAGTTACAGTAATAAAACACTATATTTGACTTACAGTAATAGAACACTGAGTTACAGTAATAAAACACTATATTTGAGTTACAGTAATGGAACACTGAGTTACAGTAATAAAACACTATATTTGAGTTACAGTAATGGAACACTGAGTTACAGTAATAGAACACTGAGTTACAGTAATAAAACACTATATTTGAGTTACAGTAATGGAACACTGAGTTACAGTAATAGAACACTGAGTTACAGTAATAAAACACTATAGTTGAGAAACAGTATAAGAACACTATAGTTGAGTTACAGTAATAGAACACTATAGTTGAGTTACAGTAATAAAACACTATAGTTGAGTTACAGTAATAGAACACTATAGTTGAGTTACAGTAATAGAACACTGAGATACAGTAATAGAACACTGAGTTACAGTAATAAAACACTATATTTGAGTTACAGTAATAGAACACTGAGTTACAGTAATAAAACACTATATTTGAGTTACAGTAATGGAACACTGAGTTACAGTAATAGAACACTGAGTTACAGTAATAAAACACTATAGTTGAGTAACAGTATAAGAACACTATAGTTGAGTTACAGTAATAGAACACTATAGTTGAGTTACAGTAATAAAACACTATAGTTGAGTTACAGTAATAAAACACTATAGTTGAGTTGCAGTAATAAAACACTATAGTTGAGTTACAGTAATAAAACACTATATTTGAGTTACAGTAATAAAACACTATAGTTGAGTTACAGTAATAAAACACTATATTTGAGTTACAGTAATAAAACACTATAGTTGAGTTACAGTAATAAAAGACTATAGTTGAGTTACAGTAATAAAACACTATAGTTGAGTTACAGTAATAAAACACTATGGTTGAGTTACAGTAATAAAACACTATAGTTGAGTTACAGTAATAGAACACTGAGTTACAGTAATAGAACACTATAGTTGAGTTACAGTAATAAAACACTATAGTTGAGTTACAGTAATAGAACACTGAGTAACAGTAATAAAACAATATAGTTGAGTTACAGTAATAGAACACAGAATTACAGCAATAAAACACTATAGTTGAGTTACAGTAATAGAACACTGAGTAACAGTAATAGAACAATATAGTTGAGTTACAGTAATAGAACACTATAGTTGAGTTACAGTAATAGAACACTATAGTTGAGTTACAGTAATAGAACACTATAGTTGAGTTACAGTAATAGAACACTATATTTGAGTTACGTTAATAGAACACTGTAGTTACAGTAATAGAACACTATAGTTGAGTTACAGTAAAGAACACGGTAGTTACAGTAATAGAACACTATAGTTGAGTTACAGTAATAGAACACTATAGTTGAGTTACAGTAATAGAACACTATAGTTGAGTTACAGTAATAGATCACTGAGTGAACAGTAATAAAACACTATAGTTGAGTTACAGTAATAAAACCCTATAGTTGAGTAACAGTATAAAAACACTATAGTTGAGTTACAGTAATAAAACATTATAGTTGAGTTACAGTAATAAAACACTATAGTCGAGTAACAGTAATAGAACACAATAGTTGAGTAACAGTATAAGAACACTATAGTTGAGTTACAGTAATAGAACACTATAGTTGAGTTACAGTAATAAAACACGATAGTTGAGTTACAGTAATAAAACACTATAGTTGAGTTACAGTAATAAAACACTATAGTTGAGTTACAGTAATAAAACACTATAGTTGAGTTACAGTAATAAAACACTATAGTTGAGTTACAGTAATAAAACACTATAGTTGAGTTACAGTAATAAAACACTATAGTTGAGTTACAGTAATAAAAGACTATAGTTGAGTTACAGTAATAAAACACTATAGTTGAGTTACAGTAATAAAACACTATGGTTGAGTTACAGTAATAAAACACTATAGTTGAGTTACAGTAATAGAACACTGAGTTACAGTAATAGAACACTATAGTTGAGTTACAGTAATAGAACACTATAGTTGAGTTACAGTAATAAAACACTATAGTTGAGTTACAGTAATAGAACACTATAGTTGAGTTACAGTAATAGAACACTGAGTTACAGTAATAGAACACTGAGTTACAGTAATAAAACACTATATTTGAGTTACAGTAATGGAACACTGAGTTACAGTAATAAAACAATATAGTTGAGTTACAGTAATAGAACACTGAGTTACAGTAATAAAACACTATAGTTGAGTTACAGTAATAGAACACTATAGTTGAGTTACAGTAATAGAACACTATAGTTGAGTTACGGTAATAGAACACTATAGTTGAGTTACAGTAATAGAACACTATATTTGAGTTACGTTAATAGAACACTGTAGTTACAGTAATAGAACACTATAGTTGAGTTACAGTAATAGAACACGGTAGTTACAGTAATAGAACACTATAGTTGAGTTACAGTAATAGAACACTATAGTTGAGTTACAGTAATAGATCACTGAGTGACAGTAATAGAACACTATAGTTGAGTTACGGTAATAGAACACTATAGTTGAGTTACAGTAATGGAACACTATAGTTGAGTTACAGTAATAGAACACTGTAGTTACGGTAATAGAACACTATAGTTGAGTTACAGTAATAGAACACTATAGGTGAGTTACAGTAATAAAACACTATAGTTGAGTTACAGTAATAAAACACTATAGTTGAGTTACAGTAATAAAACACTATAGTTGAGTTACAGTAATAAAACACTATAGTTGAGTTACAGTAATAAAACACTATAGTTGAGTTACAGTAATAAAACACTATGGTTGAGTTACAGTAATAAAACACTATAGTTGAGTTACAGTAATAAAACACTATAGTTGAGTTACAGTAATAGAACACTATAGTTGAGTTACAGTAATAAAACACTATAGTTGAGTTACAGTAATAAAACACTATAGTTGAGTTACAGTAATAAAATACTATAGTTGAGTTACAGTAATAAAACACAATAGTTGAGTTACAGTAATAAAACACTATGGTTGAGTTACAGTAATAAAACACTATAGTTGAGTTACAGTAATAGAACACTGAGTTACAGTAATAGAACACTATAGTTGAGTTACAGTAATAAAACACTATAGTTGAGTTACAGTAATAGAACACTGAGTAACAGTAATAAAACAATATAGTTGAGTTACAGTAATAGAACACAGAATTACAGCAATAAAACACTATAGTTGAGTTACAGTAATAGAACACTGAGTTACAGTAATAGAACAATATAGTTGAGTTACAGTAATAGAACACTATAGTTGAGTTACAGTAATAGAACACTATAGTTGAGTTACAGTAATAGAACACTATAGTTGAGTTACAGTAATAGAACACTATATTTGAGTTACGTTAATAGAACACTGTAGTTACAGTAATAGAACACTATAGTTGAGTTACAGTAATAAAACACTATAGTTGAGTTACAGTAATAAAACACTATAGTTGAGTTACAGTAATAAAATACTATAGTTGAGTTACAGTAATAAAACACTATAGTTGAGTTACAGTAATAAAACACTATGGTTGAGTTACAGTAATAAAACACTATAGTTGAGTTACAGTAATAGAACACTGAGTTACAGTAATATAACACTATAGTTGAGTTACAGTAATAAAACACTATAGTTGAGTTACAGTAATAAAACACTATGGTTGAGTTACAGTAATAAAACACTATAGTTGAGTTACAGTAATAGAAGACTGAGTTACAGTAATAGAACACTATAGTTGAGTTACAGTAATAAAACACTATAGTTGAGTTACAGTAATAGAACACTGAGTAACAGTAATAAAACAATATAGTTGAGTTACAGTAATAGAACACTGAGTTACAGTAATAAAACACTATAGTTGAGTTACAGTAATAGAACACTGAGTTACAGTAATAGAACAATATAGTTGAGTTACAGTAATAGAACACTATAGTTGAGTTACAGTAATAGAACACTATAGTTGAGTTACGGTAATAGAACACTATAGTTGAGTTACAGTAATAGAACACTATATTTGAGTTACGTTAATAGAACACTGTAGTTACAGTAATAGAACACTATAGTTGAGTTACAGTAATAGAACACGGTAGTTACAGTAATAGAACACTATAGTTGAGTTACAGTAATAGAACACTATAGTTGAGTTACAGTAATAGATCACTGAGTGACAGTAATAGAACACTATAGTTGAGTTACGGTAATAGAACACTATAGTTGAGTTACAGTAATGGAACACTATAGTTGAGTTACAGTAATAGAACACTGTAGTTACGGTAATAGAACACTATAGTTGAGTTACAGTAATAGAACACTATAGGTGAGTTACAGTAATAAAACACTATAGTTGAGTTACAGTAATAAAACACTATAGTTGAGTTACAGTAATAAAACACTATAGTTGAGTTACAGTAATAAAACACTATAGTTGAGTTACAGTAATAAAACACTATAGTTGAGTTACAGTAATAAAACACTATGGTTGAGTTACAGTAATAAAACACTATAGTTGAGTTACAGTAATAAAACACTATAGTTGAGTTACAGTAATAGAACACTATAGTTGAGTTACAGTAATAAAACACTATAGTTGAGTTACAGTAATAAAACACTATAGTTGAGTTACAGTAATAAAATACTATAGTTGAGTTACAGTAATAAAACACTATGGTTGAGTTACAGTAATAAAACACTATAGTTGAGTTACAGTAATAGAACACTGAGTTACAGTAATAGAACACTATAGTTGAGTTACAGTAATAAAACACTATAGTTGAGTTACAGTAATAGAACACTGAGTAACAGTAATAAAACAATATAGTTGAGTTACAGTAATAGAACACAGAATTACAGCAATAAAACACTATAGTTGAGTTACAGTAATAGAACACTGAGTTACAGTAATAGAACAATATAGTTGAGTTACAGTAATAGAACACTATAGTTGAGTTACAGTAATAGAACACTATAGTTGAGTTACAGTAATAGAACACTATAGTTGAGTTACAGTAATAGAACACTATATTTGAGTTACGTTAATAGAACACTGTAGTTACAGTAATAGAACACTATAGTTGAGTTACAGTAATAGAACACGGTAGTTACAGTAATAGAACACTATAGTTGAGTTACAGTAATAGAACACTATAGTTGAGTTACAGTAATAGATCACTGAGTGACAGTAATAGAACACTATAGTTGAGTTACGGTAATAGAACACTATAGTTGAGTTACAGTAATGGAACACTATAGTTGAGTTACAGTAATAGAACACTGTAGTTACGGTAATAGAACACTATAGTTGAGTTACAGTAATAGAACACTATAGGTGAGTTACAGTAATAAAACACTATAGTTGAGTTACAGTAATAAAACACTATAGTTGAGTTACAGTAATAAAACACTATAGTTGAGTTACAGTAATAAAACACTATAGTTGAGTTACAGTAATAAAACACTATAGTTGAGTTACAGTAATAAAACACTATGGTTGAGTTACAGTAATAAAACACTATAGTTGAGTTACAGTAATAAAACACTATAGTTGAGTTACAGTAATAGAACACTATAGTTGAGTTACAGTAATAAAACACTATAGTTGAGTTATAGTAATAAAACACTATAGTTGACTTACAGTAATGAAACACTATAGTTGAGTTACAGTAATAGAACACTGTAGTTACGGTAATAGAACACTATAGTTGAGTTACAGTAATAGAACACTATAGGTGAGTTACAGTAATAAAACACTATAGTTGAGTTACAGTAATAAAACACTATAGTTGAGTTACAGTAATAAAACACTATAGTTGAGTTACAGTAATAAAACACTATGGTTGAGTTACAGTAATAAAACACTATAGTTGAGTTACAGTAATAAAACACTATAGTTGAGTTACAGTAATAGAACACTATAGTTGAGTTACAGTAATAAAACACTATAGTTGAGTTATAGTAATAAAACACTATAGTTGACTTACAGTAATGAAACACTATAGTTGAGTTACAGTAATAAAACACTATAGTGTGGGAGAGAAACCACAACTCATTGATAGAGGGAGAGAAACCATAACTCATTGATAGAGGGAGAGAAACCATAACTCATTGATAGAGGGAGAGAAACCACAACTCATTGATAGAGGGAGAGAAACCACAACTCATTGATAGAGGGAGAGAAACCACAACTCATTGATAGAGGGAGAGAAACCACAACTCATTGATAGAGGGAGAGAAACCACAACTCATTGATAGAGGGAGAGAAACCACAACTCATTGATAGAGGGAGAGAAACCACAACTCATTGATAGAGGGAGAGAAACCACAACTCATGGAAGAGGGAGAGTAACCACAACTCATTGATAGAGGGAGAGTAACCACAACTCATTGATAGAGGGAGAGAAACCACAACTCATTGATAGAGGGAGAGAAACCACAACTCATTGATAGAGGGAGAGAAACCACAACTCATTGATAGAGGGAGAGTAACCACAACTCATAGGAGAGGGAGAGTAACCACAACTCATTGATAGAGGGAGAGTAACCACAACTCATTGATAGAGGGAGAGTAACCACAACTCATGGGAGAGGGAGAGTAACCACAACTCATGGGAGAGGGAGAGAAACCACAACTCATGGGAGAGGGAGAGTAACCACAACTCATGGGAGAGGGAGAGTAACCACATCTCATGGGAGAGGGAGAGTAACCACAACTCATGGGAGAGGGAGAGTAACCACAACTCATGGGAGAGGGAGAGAAACCACAACTCATGGGAGAGGGAGAGTAACCACAACTCATGGGAGAGGGAGAGAAACCACAACTCATTGATAGAGGGAGAGTAACCACAACTCATGGGAGAGGGAGAGTAACCACAACGCATTGATAGAGGGAGAGTAACCACAACTCATGGGAGAGGGAGAGTAACCACAACTCATTGATAAAGGGAGAGAAACCATAACTCATGGAAGAGGGAGAGAAACCACAACTAATTGATAGAGGGAGAGAAACCACAACTCATTGATAGAGGGAGAGAAACCACAACTCATTGATAGAGGGAGAGAAACCACATCTCATGGGAGAGGGAGAGAAACCACAACTCATTGATAGAGGGAGAGAAACCACAACTCATTGATAGAGGGAGAGAAACCACATCTCATGGGAGAGGGAGAGTAACCACAACTCATGGGAGAGGGAGAGTAACAACAACTCATGGGAGAGGAGAGAAACCACAACTCATTGATAGAGGAGAGAAACCATAACTCATTGATAGATGGAGAGAAACCACAACTCATTGATAGAGGGAGAGAAACCACAACTCATTGATAGAGGGAGAGAAACCACAACTCATTGGAGAGGGAGAGTAACCACAACTCATTGATAGAGGTAGAGAAACCACAACTCATTGATAGAGGAAGAGAAACCACAACTCATTGATAGAGGGAGAGAAACCACAACTCATTGATAGAGGGAGAGAAACCACAACTCATTGGTAGAGGGAGAGTAACCACAACTCATGGGAGAGGGAGAGTAACCACAACTCATTGATAGAGGGAGAGTAACCACAACTCTTGGAAGAGGGAGAGAAACCACAACTCATTGATAGAGGGAGAGTAACCACAACTCATGGGAAAGGGAGAGTAACCACAACTCATTGATAGAGGGAGAGTAACCACAACTCATGGGAGAGGGAGAGTAACCACAACTCATGGGAGAGGGAGAGTAACCACAACTCATGGGAGAGGGAGAGTAACCACAACTCATGGGAGAGGGAGAGTAACCACAACTCATTGATAGAGGGAGAGTAACCACAACTCATGGGAGAGGGAGAGTAACCACAACTCATGGGAGAGGGAGAGTAACCACAACTCATGGGAGAGGGAGAGAAACCACAACTCATGGGAGAGGGAGAGTAACCACAACTCATGGGAGAGGGAGAGTAACCACAACTCATGGGAGAGGGAGAGAAACCACAACTCATTGATAGAGGGAGAGTAACCACAACTCATGGGAGAGGGAGAGTAACCACAACTCATGGAAGAGGGAGAGTAACCACAACTCATGGGAGAGGGAGAGTAACCACAACTCATGGGAGAGGGAGAGTAACAACAACTCATGGGAGAGGGAGAGAAACCACAACTCATTGATAGAGGGAGAGAAACCACAACTCATTGATAGAGGGAGAGTAACCACAACTCATGGGAGAGGGAGAGAAACCACAACTCATTGATAGAGGGAGAGTAACCACAACTCATTGATAGAGGGAGAGAAACCACAACTCATTGATAGAGGGAGAGTAACCACAACTCATTGATAGAGGGAGAGAAACCACAACTCATTGATAGAGGGAGAGAAACCACAACTCATTGATAGAGGGAGAGAAACCACAACTCATTGATAGAGGGAGAGAAACCACAACTCATTGATAGAGGGAGAGAAACCATAACTCATTGATAGAGGGAGAGAAACCATAACTCATTGACAGAGGTAGAGAAACCATAACTCATTGATAGAGGGAGAGAAACCACAACTCATTGATAGAGGGAGAGAAACCACAACTCATTGATAGAGGGAGAGAAACCACATCTCATGTTCTCACATATATGCAAACTTCATGTGTGTGTCCATGCATAATTATGCATCCAACAAGTGTCTGTAGGGACCTCATTCAGGTTGAGTGGGACGGCCTGAGCCTGTTATGACCGGTGTCAAGTGGAACGGGTTTCAGCCAGCCTGGCCCACCGCTACGCCTGATTGTCCACTACACAACCACCTCCAATCACATTTTCTCACCTTTTCTCTCTCACCTTCAGCCACTATACTAGAAAATACAAAGTTATATACTCACTCAGAACCACACTGTCACACCCTGATCTGTTTCACCTGTCTTTGTGATTGTCTCCACCCCCCTCTAGGTGTCGCCCATCTTCCCCATTATCCACTGTGTATTTATACCCGTGTTCTCTGTTTGTCTGTTAACAGTTAATTTAGTTCATTCAGGGATTTTACCCTTACTCCTGTCCTGTCTATAGTGCCTGTTTCCTAGTTTTCCTTATTTTAACCTTTCTGCCTGCCCTGACCCTGAGCCTACCTGCCAGCTGTCCTGTACCTTGGCTTGCCCATGTTCGATTTAATAAGCTTTTGTTACTTCGACATTGTCTGCACCTGGGACTTACCTTCAAACTTGATTCACACCCTGTTTCTGTCACAGTCCTGCAGTAGAGAAATAAGGTAGAAAAACACAGACTTATTTTTGTCAAGCTCTGAGGATAACGATGCCATTATATTGTTATCAGTTCTTCCTGACATCGGAATCAAAAATCTAATCTGAATTGATAACAACTTATTTGTTCCAGTTTTGGAATGGGAGCTTGTTGTTTTAAGACACTGTTAAGTTAGAGTTAGTATAGAAACCAGTGGTGTCAAGAACTTATTTACATATGTTTTACAACTTTTACCTTTAATTCACTATATTCTTAATGAAAATTATCTACTTTTTACTCCATACATTTTCCCTGACTCGTTACATTTTGAATGCTTAGTAGGACAGGAAAATGCTCACACACTTATCAAGAGAACATCTATCTTAAAATTTGCCTCTGATCTGGCGGAACCACTAAACACAAATGCTTTGTTTGTAAATGATGACTAGGTGTTGGAGTGTGACCCTGGCTATCTGTAAATAACAAAAACAAAGTTATGCAGACTGGTTTGCTTAATATAAAGAAATATAAAGAATATAATATAAAGAAATTAAATATATAATATATAAAATATATAATAATTAAATATATATATATATATTATATATATATATATATAATATAAATATATAAATTTTAAATTATTTATATTATTTTTTACTTTTGATACTAAGTATATTTTAGGAATTACATTTACAGTCGTGGCCAAAAGTTTTGAGAATGACACAAATTTTTACTTTCACAAAGTTTGCTGCTTCAGTG
>NC_068433.1:13609311-13626811 GCF_023373465.1 Oncorhynchus keta
ATTGACCCTCACTCACTTAGGAATGGAAAGTGTTAGTTCAACAAACAATCAACCAGTTGTCTAAATTGCTCAAAGGTGCATCTCATGAAGAATCAATTGGCAAGCATATATAGACAGACCACAACACAGAGTTGCAATTTTCTAATAATGGATGGACCAGGAAATGAACAGGGTCAACAGCCAAGAGGAGGAAGAAGAGGAGCAAGGATGCGTGGTGGAAGGCAAAACAGAGGAAGAGGCAGAAGAGGACATAACCGGATATCTGATGACATAAGGGCCACTATTGTAGACCATGTTGTCAATCATGGCCTTACAATGGCTGAGGCGGGTCGAAGGGTGCAACCGAATATTGGGAGATCAACCGTGTCCTCAATAGTTCAAACGTTTCGAAGAGAGAACAGGTATGTCCACCAATGTACAGTGCACTGTTACTGTATATAAGCAGTATACTGTATACTTCCTACAATGCTTCATATTACAGTAGTCCACTTGTATTTCACAGCATACAGAAATATACTCTATATAGATACATACTGCACCTTACATGCACCCACCTGTATGTTTTACAGTAAAATGTGTGTTCGCATAGTTTTTGTCGATGTGAAAGTGTGCGATGCATCACTGCATTTTCCCCCACATAGGACTGCAAGATTACCTCAAACCGGTGGCAGAGGATGCCTTTTCACACCTCAACAGGAGGAGGCTATTTGCACCATGGTCCTAGCAAACAATGCCATGAGACTCAGGGAAATACAAAGGACCATTATAGAAGACAACAATGTCTTTGAAAACATCCATACGGTTAGCATCTCAACCATCGACAGGTTGCTGCATAGAAACCAGATGAGTATGAAACAGCTGTACCGTGTACCATTCCAAAGGAATGAGGACAGAGTTGAGGAGATGTGGTCCTTCTGTAGCTCAGTTGGTAGAGCATGGCGCTTGTAACGCCAGGGTAGTGGGTTCGATCCCCGGGACCACCCATACGTAGAATGTATGCACACATGACTGTAAGTCGCTTTGGATAAAAGCGTCTGCTAAATGGCATATATTATTATATTATTATTATATTATTATTATATTATTATATATTATTATATTATATATATTATTCTAGGTAAAACATATATCTATGTAACTACTTTACAGCAACATTTTATAGTGAAACATAGTACAGTAAGCATAAACTGCACACATTTCCATTGCTGTGGAAGGAACATGCAATATATGTACATTTTATGTCACTCTTCCTTACCAAAACAAATTCAACTGTGTGTTCTGGAATATAGCGTATAATGGAGTTGGAATCAAGTGAACCCTCTCACAACTTTGTATACGTGGATGAGGCTGGCGTCAACCTGACCAAATGCAGAAGGCGGGGTCGGAATATCATCGGTCACAGAGCTACTGTGGATTTGCCAGGCCAACGGGGATGAAATATCACCATGTGTGCTGCTATTTCGGAGCATGGTGTCCTAACCCATATCCACCTTATAGGGCCATACAACACCCAGCATCTACTCAACTTTTTAGAGACTCTCTACAGGGCTCTCATCCCTGATGATGAGAGGGGTCTGTTTAGAGAGGATTTGCCAAAGTATGTGGTCATTTGTGATAATGTGTTTCCATCGATCCAACATCATAAGGCAATGGTTTGTGACCCAACCGAGGATGCTCATAGAATTCCTCCCACCTTATTCACCATTCTTTAACCCAATTGAGGAGTTATTTTCAGCATGGAGGTGGAAGGTGTACGATCGTCAGCCACACACACAGATGACCTTGCTGGCTGCAATGGATGCAGCATGTGAGGACATCACAGTAGACGCCTGCAGAGGATGGATAAGGCATTCCAAAAGATTCTTTCCACGTTGCATTGGAAGGGAAATTATCCGGTGTGATGTGGATGAGAATATGTGGGCCGACAGACAGGAACATCTGGATGACAGCACAACAGTGCTGCGGGTTGTGCCTTAGGGGTGGTTTCCTGTGTTTCTTTCTAATTTAGTTTTTTTCCCTTTGTGCCCCTTGGGTTGTCCAGTCTCTTTCAATCAATACCCCACATACAGTAATATGTAAATAGTACTGTTGAAATTGATATATGCCATAGAAGTGCAGCCTTGTGCATTTTCAATACAGTAACTGTCATCCAAACTGTAGGCTAAGTTTACATCAGGTAATACTGTCAAAGTACACAGTTACATTGACAACATGCCTAAACATTTTGACGACCTTGTGCGTGAACAATGACTCAATGACTTATCATTCTGATGACACTGACTTGATCATTGGCATGAATATTTACTTTTGAGAGATGTACTAAGGATTTTTAGTGACTGACTAGCTTTAGAAACATATCTATTGTATATTGCAGTTTGTACAAATTGTTCTGAAAAATGCACTTATTATTTTGCACATGTTAGGGATGATGTGAAAAATGCACTTATTATTTTGCACATATTAGGGATGATGTGAAAAATGCATTTATTATTTTGCACATATTAGGGATGATGTGAAAAATGCACTTATTATTTTGCACATGTTAGGGATTATGTGAAAAATGCACTTATTATTTTGCACATGTTAGGGATGATGTGAAAAATGCACTTATTATTTTGCACATGTTAGGGATGATGTGAAAAATGCACTTATTATTTTGCACATATTAGGGATGATGTGAAAAATGCACTTATTATTTTGCACATATTAGGGATGATGTGAAAAATGCACTTATTATTTTGCACATGTTAGGGATGATGTGAAAAATGCACTTATTATTTTGCACATGTTAGGGATTATGTGAAAAATGCACCAAAGCGACTGAGAAAAAGTGTAAAAGCTTGAGCAGGCTCATACACTGAGTGGACACATCATTATGAACACCTTCTTTTTCCGTC
The DNA here is from genome assembly GCF_023373465.1 of Oncorhynchus keta. NCBI lineage: Eukaryota > Metazoa > Chordata > Actinopteri > Salmoniformes > Salmonidae > Oncorhynchus > Oncorhynchus keta. The sequence goes on from NC_068433.1 coordinate 13,612,209, forward strand.
ACCAGGTGAATCCATGTGAAAGCTATTATTGATGTCACCTGTTCAATCCACTTCAATCAGTGTAGATGAAGGAGAGGAGACGGGTTAAAGGAGGATTTTTAAGCTTTGAGGCAATTGAGACATGGATTGTGTCTGTGTCCCATTCAGAGGGTGAATGAGAGAGAGAGAGAAGAAAGAAAAAAAAAAGCAGCATCCTTCCCATCTCCGCAGGTGATCATAAATGGTCTCGGCCCCTGGAGACCTCTGGGTAACAGTGTAGAATGTATGTGTCACCCCCTTCTCTCAGGGTCCCCTCTGCTGCGTGTGGCTTGTGACGGCCTCAGCGTCAGGGGGTTCAGAGCGGTTGTGACAAGCCAGGATAGCGACCATTGCCTTTTGTCTCACTAAATCAGTGCCTCTATCTCTGGATGGCTGGGGCTGGCTGCCACCTGCCCCCCCCTACTGTGCTACCGAGGGGCCTGCTTCTGCTGCTGCTGGTTGTGGCGGCGGCCATATTGGCTGAACAGTGCTCCACCATGGTGGCTTGGTTAACACTAACTGAGACTGGCATTATGTATACTGGGGTTGTGTTTCAGTTCATTAGGGACCTTACAGTGTACATGTGTTTCTTGGTTACGTGCTGACAACAGACTGCCTTGCGTGTGTGAGCGTTGCAAAATAAATGTACAGATAGGTGTTATTCAATAGTTTAATCCAAACTGCTTGCGTGCGTTAATGAGCGTCTGCGTAGCCAGGCACTAAAATAGAACTTGGCTCGATTTTAGATGCTTGACGTGCTGCAAGTCCCGCCTCTCCCATTTCCTCGTTGGTTTTTTTAGGAGCATATATGGGTGGGTGATTGAAAGATGAAGTTGGTTGAAGTAATGTACCTTAAAGTTGGTTGCCAATGTTGTCATATAAAATCCACAGAAGAAAAGCCTGAACTAGGAGAGATTACTAGAAACTATCTAGGTTTACCCTTTCATCTGTGGATTCATTTTTGGAGTAGAGAACACCATTTTTTTTGTGACGCAAAATGGGTCAAAATTCTACAGGGACCCAGAAAAAGAAAGGTAAAATAACAGGACAAATTAGCTAGCAATAGCAGCTAGTTAGCTAAATGTCCATGAATGTTTTATATGTTTCGACCTGTCCCTAAATTAATCTAGTCGGATCAGAGCTTGTTTTGATATTTCAACATGTGTGTCCTGATCGTGTCTGGTGTTGATCGATAAACTCAACATGTACACGATGGCGCATTTGGACACACACACAGAGCAGGTTTGGTCATCACGTTTAATAACCATTTTGCAGTTTTCGCACAGGCTTAAACTCAACCGGCTAAGTCACGGGAGCAAGGTTCAAGTCCCAGACGATTACACTGGCCTGCAATGATTACGGTCCTATATAGTATCTGACAAGCATGTGGTGTTATCATGCTTCTAGCCCCAAGTCATGGATACTAGCTTCACAGATCTGCAGAACAGGGCTCCGGGCAGCCGAGCGGAAATGGAGGAAAACTCGCCTCCCTGCGGACCTGGCATCCTTTCACTCCCTCCTCTCTACATTTTCCTCCTCTGTTTCTGCTGCTAAAGCCATTTTCTACCACTCTAAATTCCAAGCATCTGCCTCTAACCCTAGGAAGCTCTTTGCCACCTTCCCCTCCCTCCTGAATCCTCCTCCCCCTCCCCCCCTCCTCCCTCTCCGCAGATGACTTCGTCAACCATTTTGAAAAGAAGGTCGACGACATCCGATCCTCGTTTGCTAAGTCAAACGACACCGCTGGTTCTGCTCACACTGCCCTACCCTGTGCTCTGACCTCTTTCTCCCCTCTCTCTCCAGATGAAATCTCGCGTCTTGTGACGGCCGGCCGCCCAACAACCTGCCCGCTTGACCCTATCCCCTCCTCTCTTCTCCAGACCATTTCCGGAGACCTTCTCCCTTACCTCACCTCGCTCATCAACTCATCCCTGACCGCTGGCTACGTCCCTTCCGTCTTCAAGAGAGCGAGAGTTGCACCCCTTCTGAAAAAACCTACACTCGATCCCTCCGATGTCAACAACTACAGACCAGTATCCCTTCTTTCTTTTCTCTCCAAAACTCTTGAACGTGCCGTCCTTGGCCAGCTCTCCCGCTATCTCTCTCAGAATGACCTTCTTGATCCAAATCAGTCAGGTTTCAAGACTAGTCATTCAACTGAGACTGCTCTTCTCTGTATCACGGAGGCGCTCCGCACTGCTAAAGCTAACTCTCTCTCCTCTGCTCTCATCCTTCTAGACCTATCGGCTGCCTTCGATACTGTGAACCATCAGATCCTCCTCTCCACCCTCTCCGAGTTGGGCATCTCCGGCGCGACCCACGCTTGGATTGCGTCCTACCTGACAGGTCGCTCCTACCAGGTGGCGTGGAGAGAATCTGTCTCCTCACCACGCGCTCTCACCACTGGTGTCCCCCAGGGCTCTGTTCTAGGCCCTCTCCTATTCTCGCTATACACCAAGTCACTTGGCTCTGTCATAACCTCACATGGTCTCTCCTATCATTGCTATGCAGACGACACACAATTAATCTTCTCCTTTCCCCCTTCTGATGACCAGGTGGCGAATCGCATCTCTGCATGTCTGGCAGACATATCAGACGGAGCTGCTCTTCCTCCCGGGGAAGGACTGCCCGTTCCATGATCTCGCCATCACAGTTGACAACTCCATTGTGTCCTCCTCCCAGAGCGCTAAGAACCTTGGCGTGATCCTGGACAACACCCTGTCGTTCTCAACTAACATCAAGGCGGTGGCCCGTTCCTGTAGGTTCATGCTCTACAACATCCGCAGAGTACGACCCTGCCTCACACAGGAAGCGGCGCAGGTCCTAATCCAGGCACTTGTCATCTCCCGTCTGGATTACTGCAACTCGCTGTTGGCTGGGCTCCCTGCCTGTGCCATTAAACCCCTACAACTCATCCAGAACGCCGCAGCCCGTCTGGTGTTCAACCTTCCCAAGTTCTCTCACGTCACCCCGCTCCTCCGCTCTCTCCACTGGCTTCCAGTTGAAGCTCGCATCCGCTACAAGACCATGGTGCTTGCCTACGGAGCTGTGAGGGGAACGGCACCTCAGTACCTCCAGGCTCTGATCAGGCCCGACACCCAAACAAGGGCACTGCGTTCATCCACCTCTGGCCTGCTCGCCTCTCTACCACTGAGGAAGTACAGTTCCCGCTCAGCCCAGTCAAAACTGTTCGCTGCTCTGGCCCCCCAATGGTGGAACAAACTCCCTCACGACGCCAGGACAGCGGAGTCAATCACCACGGAGACACCTGAAACCCCACCTCTTTAAGGAATACCTAGGATAGGATAAAGTAATCCTTCTCACCCCCCCCCCCTTAAAATATTTAGATGCACTATTGTAAAGTGGCTGTTCCACTGGATGTCATAAGGTGAATGCACCAATTTGTAAGTCGCTCTGGATAAGAGCGTCTGCTAAATGACTTAAATGTAATGTAATGCAGTGTTGGGATGATAATAGCATCAGAGAACATGAGAAACAGTTTTGACACGGGAACTGCACTTGTAGTCAGGTTTCAAAACACTGTCACACAGCCTCAAGACAAGCACAGCCTAGGCACTTAAGCTTAATTTCACCTCACGAGCAGTATACTGTGTAAATCAGTAATGTGTGAATTCTTGTACATTCTTAAGTCATCCTTGATTAGCGGCTAAATAGTAAACGTGGATAATTACGCTTGCAGGGGTGGAACGGCGACGAGGGACAGGCGAGAAGTGGGGGAAGAGGGAGGTTGAGCAGAAGTTTTTTTTATTAGACTGTAAACTCTCCTTCCAGACTCTCCTTCTCCTTCCAGACCCACATCAAACATCTCCAATCCAAAGATTTGTCACCAAAGCCCCATATACTACCCACCATTGCGACCTGTACGCTCTGGTTGGCTGGCCCTCGCTTCATACTAGTCGCCAAACCCACTGGCTAAGGGAGAGATGGAGAGAGAGGGCATGTCATCTACAAGACCCTGCTAGGTAAAGTCCCCCTTATCTCAGCTCGCTGGTCACCATAGCATCACCCACCTGTAGCACGCGCTCTGGTCACCCCCAAAACCAATTCTTTCTTTGGCCACCTCTCCTTCCAGTTCTCTGCTGCCAATGACTGGAACGAACTACAAAAATCTCTGAAACTGGAAACACTTATCTCCCTCACTAGCTTTAAGCACCAGCTGTCAGAGCAGCTCACAGATTACTGCACCTGTACATAGCCCACCTATAATTTAGCCCAAACAACTACCTCTTTCCCTACTGTATTTATTTTATTTATTTATTTTGCTCCTTTGCACATTCTTCCACTGCAAATCTACCATTCCAGTGTTTTACTTGCTATATTGTATTTACTTTGCCACCATGGCCTTTTTTGCCTTTACCTCCCTTCTCACCTCATTTGCTCACATCGTATATAGACTTGTTTCTACTGTATTATTGACTGTATGTTTGTTTTACTCCATGTGTAACTCTGTGTCGTATGTGTCGAACTGCTTTGCTTTATCTTGGCCAGGTCGCAATTGTAAATGAGAACTTGTTCTCAACTTGCCTACCTGGTTAAATAAAGGTAAAAAAAAATAAAAAAATAAAACATTTGTTAACATAGTGGGGGAAGCTAAGCTGCCTTTGGAGTTGTGAGGTTGTTGCTGTGAGCATGTTTTAGGAGTGGCCCTCTCTCTCCCTTAGCAACCTTAAAGTAGCTAGTGGATTGCATTTCCCCCCCGCAACCAATCTCCTTTTTCCCCATCCAACTGTAATTTTTCTCACTTTGGTGAGTAATTGCTGTGGAAAAAAAACGAGTGACCTTTGGGTTTATAGTCCATTAGAAAAAAAATGTTACTGCCGTGTGATTCTTCCAACTGCCGAGGAGATGAAATAAAGAACACAGCCTTCAGGGGTGTGGAAAAGGACTGATGTGTGTGTGTTTGTTGATGTGACGATATGAACTTTCACACACCATAAATGGCTATCATGTGGACATTTGTTAAGGCTGTAAGATGTATGAGAAATGACTGCCTGTGTATTAAAAAAAACTATCCTAAAACACAGGGCCGGACTACCGCATTTGGGGCCCCGGGGCACTGACCTCTGGGCCCCCCTCCCTAAAAGATTAAATAAAAATCTGCAGTTTTATAATTCTATTCTATACATTTTGTCATGAGGCTAAAATAAATGTTGCCGTTTTATAATTCAATTCTACACATTTTGTCATGAGGCTAAAATAAATGTTGCAGTTTTATAATTCTATTCTATACATTTTGTCATGAGGCAAAAATAAATGTTGCAGTTTTATAATTCAATTCTATACATTTTGTCATGAGGCTAAAATAAATGTTACAGTTTTATAATTAAATTCTATACATTTTGTCATGAGGCTAAAATAAATGTTGCAGTTTTAAAGTCCTGCTCTTCTACACATTGTCCTATCATATGCTAAGCTACCTGACCTCCAGTTCTTTTGTCTTTTTCCTACTACGTTCGAGGTCGGGGTCCCCGGGGCAAGTGCACTGTGTGCCTGTTCGGTAATCCGACCCTGCAAAAACAGATGGCATATCTCTCACTATATTGACTAAACTCGAGCAAAAACCAATAAAACACAAATGCATTTAAAGGCTGGAATCAAGACGCACTGTCCCTACAAAACCAATGGATTCTTTTATTTTCTCACTCAACTTCATCGAAACAAACGCAGAGATTTACCCAAACACAAACAGAATCATGTACAGCCGCCATTATAATGAGCCTATCCAATGAGGTGGCATCTGTTTGATCAAGATGATGGCCATTAACGACCAATCGCCTCTCTTTCTCACACTATTCTCACCTTCATTCCTTTGTTTCTCGAATAAACGGTCATGTGTAAAGTTGTTATCTCCAATACGCAACAGATGCTGGAAGGAAGACGAGTGTGGAGAGGCGAAATGTGTAATTTTCCATGTGCTAAAATGACACCGTCTTGCAGTTTGTGATGGTGGTTGCACATCTTCCAATGTTTTTATTATTATTATTATTATTTATTGTCTCAGATGAGAACACGTATTATTGTTTTATGAATCACAATACCAATCTAAAGACAATGACTACCTCAATCTGTTCTCAATTTCAGTTGAAAAAGCATATATTTTCACTTTTATACATTATTTGTTAACATGGCTGGGTGCTATTGTTTCAACAGCAATTTAATCTTTAGCAGGATGTAAATGGTTGACATTGAAGCAGAGTGCTTGTCTACTAGTACTCAAAACATTGAAGTTATTCAGATTTCAAAAACAGGCCCTCATTTTGCCTGCCACTTAATCTTTTGGTTCCACTCCACAACGATTGATTTTGTTTATCTTGCATGCCATCAGAGTGAGAGGGATGGTAAAGAGGGACTCCATCCCTCCCCTCCTTTCCCCCTCCAAATGACCAAATAAAAATGGCAGAATGGTCCTTATAGGAGACCTGACCTTTCTATCGAAGCTAACCGTCAATCTACCAGCTCCCAGAACCAAACACACACACACACACACACACACACACACACACACACACACACACACACACACACACACACACACACACACACACACACACACACACACACACACACACACACACACACACACAGCCCCCTGTTGCCCCCATACAGACACACACTCCATTTGACAAGTCAGTGGGCTCCAGGATTCGTTCAGTGCTCCACTCACCATACACTTACCCTGAAGCCTGGGCTCTACATGGAATCACTCAGCAGCCTGTAAACTCAACCACACAGTCACCTGGTTCTCCATTTAATGGCCCTGGATAGATACGGCACTGTATCTCGTGGTGTGTCAGGTAAGGAAAAATACATTACAGTAAAAGGCAAGCATAGGAACAAGATAGTACCTGCTTACTATATATATATATATATATATATATATATATATATATATATATATGAGATAATAATGGTTAAAATAGAAAATAAATACATTGAAAAGATTTAAAAGAGAAGATTGAGAGAGTTTGTGGTGGAGGGGAGGAGAAGAGTGGAGGGAGGGATGAAGAGCGGGAGGAAGATGAGGATGGAGGGAGAGAGACAGAGAGAGCATACACTGTAACTCAGGCAGAATGTTTAGGGGAGCAGATGAGAGGAGGGAGAGAGACAGAGGGAGCATACACTGTAATTCAGACAGAATGGTTAGAGGAGCAGATGAGAGGAGGGAGAGAGACAGAGGGAGCATACACTGTAATTCAGACAGAATGGTTAGAGGAGCAGATGAGAGGAGGGAGAGAGACAGAGGGAGCATACACTGTAATTCAGACAGAATGTTTAGGGGAGCAGATGAGAGGAGGGAGCGAGACAGAGGGAGCATACACTGTAATTCAGACAGAATGGTTAGGGGAGCAGATGAGAGGAGGGAGCGAGACAGAGGGAGCATACACTGTAATTCAGACAGAATGGTTAGAGGAGCAGATGAGAGGAGGGAGAGAGACAGAGGGAGCATACACTGTAACTCAGACAGAATGGAGGCAGAGAGTCGGTAGTAGAGGAGTGTGTGTGTGTGTGTGTGTGTGTGTGTGTGTGTGTGTGTGTGTGTGTGTGTGTGTGTGTGTGTGTGTGTGTGTGAACCTGAGAGGGTTAAAGAGACAGATTTAGCAGGGTAGTTGAGTGTTTAAATCAAACACTGCTCCATGCCGGCCACATCTCCACCTAGTGTGACCATGATTACACACCCCAGAATCCCTTGCACCTCCAGACTCCACCTCACAAACACTCACTCACTCACTCACTCACTCACTCACTCACTCACTCACTCACTCACTCACTCACTCACTCACTCACTCACTCACTCACTCAACTACACGCCCTCCACCCAGCACAGTATAGAGAGATGGACAGTATAGGAAGATGGACGTGTGAAGATGGTCAATGCGGTTGTATTATAAAGCCTGCCTGCCAGTAAGTGTATCGTACGAAGGCTTCTCTGAAGTGGCCGGAACAGTCATAGCACAGAAGGTATTGCACTTGTTCTGTAGCCGCAGGTTAATCGGGTCAAGCCTGTCAATCGCTACACTGGAGATGACTGCGGTACGTGTTTATATTGCAGCTGCGGTGATGAAACATTCTAGATACAGTGGTTGGCATCTCTTCATGTGGGGTTAAATAGAAGACTACATTAACACAGCGCTTCAGCCGTGACCTATTACCCTTCACATGACTAGTCACAATACAACACCTTTCCTGTTCTATTACTTCAACAGATGTGCATTAAATGGATATAGCAACTGTATTTCTAGTGGGATTAATATCTCCAGATGAGACTATCCCCCCCTCCCCCGCCCCGTCATCTCCAGCCTCTGATGAGTGTTTGATGTCGAGGAACTCAGCGGTGGAAAATGTACTCTTAACCCATAGGTCATTGTCTGAGGTGAATCCCTACTCAGCCTGACATCTCTTTGATCAAGGCACTAAATTGCTCTAACTAAACAGTTGGCCCGCATAAATCCTGCTCCAGCTGATCTGTGTGGAGGGATTTTTGGTCTGGTCTGACTAAGGGGCTGACGCTAATAAATAATGTGGTAAATAGTGACAGGTTTATTTCCCCAACACTCCCATCTGTCAGGTAGTGAAGGGAAGAAAATAAATACTGGAGGGAGAGGCAGGGAGGAAGATAAATACTGGAGGGAGAGGCAGGGAGGAAGATAAATACTGGAGGGAGAGGGAGGGAGGAAGATAAATACTGGAGGGAGAGGCAGGGAGGAAGAGAAATACTGGAGGGTGAGGGAGGGAGGAAGAGAAATACTGGAGGGAGAGGGAGGGAGGAAGATAAATACTGGAGGGAGAAGGAGGGAGGAAGAGAAATACTGGAGGGAGAGGGAGGGAGGAAGAGAAATACTTGAGGGAGATTGAGGGAGGAAGAGAAATACTGGAGGGAGAGGAAGGGAGGAAGAGAAATACTGGAGGGAGAGGGAGGGAGGAAGATAAATACTGGTGGGGGAGGGAGGGAGGAAGAGAAATACTGGAGGGGGGAGGAAGATAAATACTGGAGGGAGAGGCAGGGAGGAAGAGAAATACTGGAGGGAGAGGGAGGGAGGAAGAGAAATACTGGAGGGAGAGGGAGGGAGGAAGAGAAATACTGGAGGGAGAGGGAGGGCGGAAGATAAATACTGGAGGGAGAGGCAGGGAGGAAGATAAATACTGGAGGGAGAGGGAGGGAGAGGGAGGGAGGAAGAGAAATACTGGAGGGAGAGGAAGGGAGGAAGAGAAATACTGGAGGGAGAGGGAGGGAGGAAGAGAAATACTGGAGGGTGAGGGAGGGAGGAAGATAAATACTGGAGGGAGAGGGAGGGAGGAAGAGAAATACTGGAGGGAGAGGGAGGGAGGAAGAGAAATACTGTAGGGAGAGGGAGGGAGGAAGAGAACTACTGGAGGGAGAGGCAGGGAGGAAGATAAAAACTGGAGGGAGAGGGAGGGAGGAAGAGAAATACTGGAGGGAGAGGAAGGGAGGAAGAGAAATACTGGAGGGAGAGGGATGGAGGAAGAGAAATACTGGAGGGAGAGGGAGTGAGGAAGATAAATACTGGAGGGAGAGGGAGGGAGGAAGATAAATCCTGGAGGGAGAGGGAGGGAGGAAGAGAAATACTGGAGGGAGAGGAAGGGAGGAAGAGAAATACTGGAGGGAGAGGAAGGGAGGAAGAGAAATACTGGAGGGAGAGGGAGGGAGGAAGAGAAATACTCGGGGAGAGGGAGGGAGGAAGAGAAATACTGGAGGGAGAGGGAGGGAGGAAGATAAATACTGGAGGGTGAGTGAGGGAGGAAGAGAAATACTGGAGGGAGAGGGAGGGAGGAAGAGAAATACTGTAGGGAGAGGGAAGGAGGAAGAGAAATACTGGAGGGAGAGGCAGGGAGGAAGATAAATACTGGAGGGAGAGGGAGGGAGGAAGAGAAATACTGGAGGGAGAGGAAGGGAGGAAGAGAAATACTGGAGGGAGAGGGAGGGAGGAAGAGAAATACTGGTGGGGGAGGGAGGGAGGAAGAGAAATACTGGAGGGGGAGGGAGGAAGATAAATACTGGAGGGAGAGGGAGGGAGAGGGAGGGAGGAAGAGAAATACTGGAGGGAGAGGAAGGGACGAAGAGAAATACTGGAGGGAGAGGGAGGGAGGAAGAGAAATACTGGAGGGAGAGGGAGGGAGGAAGAGAAATACTGGAGGGAGAGGGAGGGAGGAAGATAAATACTGGAGGGAGAGGCAGGGAGGAAGATAAATACTGGAGGGAGATGGAGGGAGTGGGAGGGAGGAAGAGAAATACTGGAGGGAGAGGAAGGGACGAAGAGAAATACTGAAGGGAGAGGGAGGGAGGAAGAGAAATACTGGAGGGAGAGGGAGGGAGGAAGAGAAATACTGGAGGGAGAGGGAGGGAGGAAGAGAAATACTGGAGGGAGAGGGAGGGAGGAAGAGAAATACTGTAGGGAGAGGGAGGGAGGAAGATAAATACTGGAGGGAGAGGGAGGGAGGAAGAGAAATACTGGGGGAGAGGGAGGGAGGAAGAGAAATACTGGAGGGAGAGGGAGGGAGGAAGAGAAATACTGGAGGGTGAGGGAGGGAGGAAGAGAAATACTGGAGGGAGAGGGAGGAAGGAAGAGAAATACTGGAGGGAGAGGGAGGGAGGAAGAGAAATACTGGAGGGAGAGGGAGGGAGGAAGAGAAATACTGGAGGGAGAGGAAAGGAGGAAGAGAAATACTGGAGGGAGAGGGAGGGAGGAAGAGAAATACTGGAGGGTGAGGGAGGGAGGAAGATAAATACTGGAGGGAGAGGGAGGGAGGAAGAGAAATACTGGAGGGAGAGGGAGGGAGGAAGAGAAATACTGTAGGGAGAGGGAGGGAGGAAGAGAAATACTGGAGGGAGAGGCAGGGAGGAAGATAAAAACTGGAGGGAGAGGGAGGGAGGAAGAGAAATACTGGAGGGAGAGGAAGGGAGGAAGAGAAATACTGGAGGGAGAGGGATGGAGGAAGAGAAATACTGGAGGGAGAGGGAGTGAGGAAGATAAATACTGGAGGGAGAGGGAGGGAGGAAGATAAATCCTGGAGGGAGAGGGAGGGAGGAAGAGAAATACTGGAGGGAGAGGAAGGGAGGAAGAGAAATACTGGAGGGAGAGGAAGGGAGGAAGAGAAATACTGGAGGGAAAGGGATGGAGGAAGAGAAATACTCGGGGAGAGGGAGGGAGGAAGAGAAATACTGGAGGGAGAGGGAGGGAGGAAGATAAATACTGGAGGGTGAGTGAGGGAGGAAGAGAAATATTGGAGGGAGAGGGAGGGAGGAAGAGAAATACTGGAGGGAGAGGGAGGGAGGAAGAGAAATACTGGTGGGGGAGGGAGGGAGGAAGAGAAATACTGGAGGGGGGGAGGGAGGAAGATAAATACTGGAGGGGGAGGGAGGGAGGAAGAGAAATACTGGAGGGAGAGGGAGGGAGGAAGAGAAATACTGGAGGGAGAGGCAGGGAGGAAGATAAATACTGGAGGGAGATGGAGGGAGTGGGAGGGAGGAAGAGAAATACTGGAGGGAGAGGAAGGGACGAAGAGAAATACTGAAGGGAGAGGGAGGGAGGAAGAGAAATACTGGAGGGAGAGGGAGGGAGGAAGAGAAATACTGGAGGGAGAGGGAGGGAGGAAGAGAAATACTGGAGGGAGAGGGAGGGAGGAAGAGAAATACTGTAGGGAGAGGGAGGGAGGAAGATAAATACTGGAGGGAGAGGGAGGGAGGAAGAGAAATACTGGGGGAGAGGGAGGGAGGAAGAGAAATACTGGAGGGAGAGGGAGGGAGGAGAGAAATACTGGAGGGTGAGGGAGGGAGGAAGAGAAATACTGGAGGGAGAGGGAGGAAGGAAGAGAAATACTGGAGGGAGAGGGAGGGAGGAAGAGAAATACTGGAGGGAGAGGGAGGGAGGAAGAGAAATACTGGAGGGAGAGGAAGGGAGGAAGAGAAATACTGGAGGGAGAGGGAGGGAGGAAGAGAAATACTGGAGGGAGAGGGAAGGAGGAAGAGAAATACTGGAGGGAGAGGGAGGGAGGAAGAGAAATACTGGAGGGAGAGGGAGGGAGGAAGAGAAATACTGGAGGGAGAGGAAGGGAGGAAGAGAAATACTGGAGGGAGAGGGATGGAGGAAGAGAAATACTGGAGGGAGAGGGAGGAGGAAGATAAATACTGGAGGGAGAGGGAGGGAGGAAGATAAATCCTGGAGGGAGAGGGAGGGAGGAAGAGAAATACTGGAGGGAGAGGAAGGGAGGAAGAGAAATACTGGAGGGAGAGGAAGGGAGGAAGAGAAATACTGGAGGGAAAGGGATGGAGGAAGAGAAATACTGGGGGAGAGGGAGGGAGGAAGAGAAATACTGGAGGGAGAGGGAGGGAGGAAGATAAATACTGGAGGGAGTGAGGGAGGAAGAGGGAGGGAGAGGGAGGGAGGAAGAGAAATACTGTAGGGAGAGGGAGGAGGAAGAGAAATACTGGAGGGAGAGGAAGGGAGGAAGATAAATACTGGAGGGAGAGGGAGGGAGGAAGAGAAATACTGGAGGGAGAGGAAGGGAGGAAGAGAAATACTGGAGGGAGAGGGAGGGAGGAAGAGAAATACTGGTGGGGGAGGGAGGGAGGAAGACAAATACTGGAGGGGGGGAGGGAGGAAGATAAATACTGGAGGGGAGGGAGGGAGGAAGAGAAATACTGGAGGGAGAGGGAGGGAGGAAGATAAATACTGGAGGGAGAGGCAGGGAGGAAGATAAATACTGGAGGGAGATGGAGGGAGGGAGGGAGGAAGAGAAATACTGGAGGGAGAGGAAGGGGAAGAGAAATACTGAAGGGAGAGGGAGGGAGGAAGATAAATACTGGAGGGAGAGGGAGGGAGGAAGATAAATCCTGGAGGGAGAGGGAGGGAGGAAGAGAAATACTGGGGGAGAGGGAGGGAGGAAGAGAAATACTGGAGGGAGAGGGAGGGAGGAAGAGAAATACTGGAGGGTGAGGGAGGGAGGAAGAGAAATACTGGAGGGAGAGGGAGGAAGGAAGAGAAATACTGGAGGGAGAGGGAGGGAGGAAGAGAAATACTGGAGGGAGAGGGAGGGAGGAAGAGAAATACTGGAGGGAGAGGAAAGGAGGAAGAGAAATACTGGAGGGAGAGGGAGGGAGGAAGAGAAATACTGGAGGGAGAGGAAGGGAGGAAGAGAAATACTGGAGGGAGAGGGAGGGAGGAAGAGAAATACTGGAGGGAGAGGGAGGGAGGAAGAGAAATACTGGAGGGAGAGGGAGGGAGGAAGAGAAATACTGGAGGGAGAGGGAGGGAGGAAGAGAAATACTGGGGGAGAGGGAGGGAGGAAGAGAAATACTGGAGGGAGAGGGAGGGAGGAAGAGAAATACTGGAGGGTGAGGGAGGGAGGAAGAGAAATACTGGAGGGAGAGGGAGGAAGGAAGAGAAATACTGGAGGGAGAGGGAGGGAGGAAGAGAAATACTGGAGGGAGAGGGAGGGAGGAAGAGAAATACTGGAGGGAGAGGAAAGGAGGAAGAGAAATACTGGAGGGAGAGGGAGGGAGGAAGAGAAATACTGGAGGGAGAGGAAGGGAGGAAGAGAAATACTGAAGGGAGAGGCAGGGAGGAAGAGAAATACTGGAGGGAGAGTGAGGGAGGAAGAGAAATACTGGAGGGAGAGGGAGGGAGGAAGAGCAATACTGGAGGGAGAGGGAGGGAGGAAGAGAAATACTGGGGGAGAGGGAGGGAGGAAGAGAAATACTGGAGGGAGAGGGATGGAGGAAGAGAAATACTGGAGGGAGAGGGAGGGAGGAAGATAAATACAGGAGGGAGAGGGAGGGAGGAAGAGAAATACTGGAGGGAGAGGAAGGGAGGAAGAGAAATACTGGAGGGAGAGGGAGGGAGGAAGAGAAATACTGGAGGGAGAGGCAGGGAGGAAGATAAATACTGGAGGGAGAGGCAGGGAGGAAGATAAATACTGGAGGGAGAGGAAGGGAGGAAGAGAAATACTGGAGTGTGAGGGAGGGAGGATGAGAAATACTGGAGGGAGAGGGAGGGAGGAAGAGAAATACTGGAGGGAGAGGGAGGGAGGAAGATAAATACTGGAGGGAGAGGCAGGGAGGAAGATAAATACTGGAGGGAGAGGGAGGGAGGAAGAGAAATACTGGAGGGAGAGGAAGGGAGGAAGAGAAATACTGGAGGGGGAGGGAGGGAGGAAGAGAAATGTAGGGAGAAGGGAGGGAGGGAGACACACAAATACACACACTCCCCACAAATACACACACGCCCCACAAATACTGGAGGGAGAGGCAGGGAGGAAGAGAAATACTGGAGGGCGAGGGACGGAGGAAGAGAAATACTGGAGGGAGAGGGAGGGAGGGAGGGAGGGAGGGAGGGAGGGAGGGAGGGAGGGAGGGAGGGGGAAAAATATTGGAGGGAAAGGGAGGGAGGAAGAGAAATACTGGTGGGGGAGGGAGGGAGGAAGAGAAATACTGGAGGGGGGAGGGAGGAAGATAAATACTGGAGGGAAAGGGAGGGAGGAAGACAAATACTGGAGGGAGAGGCAGGGAGGAAGATAAATACTAGAGCGAGAGGGAGGGAGGAAGAGAA
>NC_068433.1:13631811-13698699 GCF_023373465.1 Oncorhynchus keta
TGGAGATTACATGATTGTGTCCTCGATTTTATACAGTTGTCTTCAACGGGTGTGGCTGAAATAGCCGAATTCACTAATTTGAAGGCGTGTCCACATACTTTTGTAAATATAGTGTACCTGTGTGTGTGTGTGTGTGTGTGTGTGTGTGTGTGTGTGTGTGTGTGTGTGTGTGTGTGTGTGTGTGTGTGTGTGTGCGTGCGTGCGTGCGTGTGTGTGCGTGTGCGTGCGTGCGTGTGTGTGTGTGTGTGTGTGTGTGTGGTGTTCTGTGTGTAGTATAACTGTGTGTGTGTGTTTAGTGTTCTGCGTAAGGTGTATCTGTGTATAGCGTATCGGTGTATCTGTGTATATTCTATCTGTATTTAGTGTATCTGTGTATAGTGTATCTGTATATAGTGTATCTGTGTATAGTGTATCTGTATCTGTTCATAGTGTATCTGTGTATAGTGTATCTGTATCTGTATATAGTGTATCTGTGTATATTGTGTCTGTATATAGCGTATCTGTGTATAGTGTATCTGTATCTGTATATAGTGTATCTGTGTGTATTGTATCTGTATATAGTGTATCTGTGTATAACGTATCTGTATTTGTATATAGTGTATCTGTGTATAGTGTATCTGTGTATAGTGTATCTGTATTTGTGTATTGTTTATCGGTGTACAGTGTGTCTGTGTGTGTGTATTATGGTGTCTTGGCAGGTCTCCTATTACACTGTGACTGTTCATTAAAGCCCTACTCGCAGGCAACCCTGTCGCCTGGCAACACATGGTTCAAAGAGGAGACATCAACAAGGAGAGAGGAATAAGAAGAGTAGAATAAGAAGAGAGGACTCTTCCACGGTGTCTTCCACATTCTGTTCATCTCCTTCCCTTCAACCTATTTACAACCCTATTCACTTATTCTAGACTTACAGTATATTACAAAAAAACGAATTGTCTAGAAACCTTTGCATGTAAACTGTTGTATGTAAAACGTGGGACAGCGAAACAAAAAAAGGTTGATAAGACCTTCATTGTTGTTGTTTTTGTTGCTGACTCTGCCAATTGTTTGGCTAAGCCGTCTGCCAAAAACCAACCAGCCTCTTCACGTGGTCTACTGTCGGAGTACCGAATACGGAATGTAGCTCCATTTCAGACACCATGGAGCGGCAATTACCCGCTGATGCCTGGTTACAGCGGTTATGGCGAGACAATCAACAACCCATTAGCACTCTCTCTCTCTCTCTCTCTCTCTCTCTCTCTCTCTCTCTCTCTCTCTCTCTCTCTCTCTCTCTCTCTCTCCCTCCTCTCTCTCTCTCTCTCTCTCCCTCTCTCCTCCCTCCCTCCCTCCCTCCCCTCTCTCCCTCTCCCTCCCTCCCTCCCTCCCTCCCCTCCCTCCCTCCCTCCCTCCCTCCCTCCCTCCCTCCCTCCCTCCCTCCCTCCCTCCCTCCCTCCCTCCCTCCCTCCCTCCCTCCCTCCCTCCCCCTCCCTCCCCCCTCCTCTCTCTCTCTCTCTCTCTCTCTCCGTCTCTCCGTCTCTCTCTCCCTATCCCTCTCTCCCTCTCTCTCCCTCCCTCCCTCCCTCCCTCCATATCTCTCTCTGTCCCTCACCCCTCCCCTCTCTCATTTGCAAATTGAAACGCACGCGTGCATTGACACATATTGCGTCACGTATTGCCACTGGTTTGTCATGTGCATGTACGTGTGTGTGTGGTGGTCGAAGTGAAATGTTCGATGACATATGGGAGGAAGTTGTAACAATATGTTAGTCTTGACTGTGTGCCTGTTAGAGATTAGTCATTCAGTAGAAGTGAACATGTCTGTGTTTGGCTGAAACTTGGCTGAAAGTGGATGTTCCAGCAAGACAAGCACACATAACAATCTACAAAGAAATGGTTCATTGACCATTACATCAACACTGTGGAATGGCCATGTCAGTCTCCAGACTTGAAACCCGTTGAAAACCCTTGGTTTGAATTGAAGAGGGCAGTCCATAAACCCAGATGAAGGATATGAACGATTTGGAAAGATGCGGTATGGAGGAATGATCTAAGATCCCTCCCAATGTGTTATCCAATCTCATCAAATATTTGAGAAAAAAGGCTCAGTGCCATCCTCGCAAGGGGAGGGTGCCAGAGTATTGAAAACAGGGGTGCCAATCATTTTGACCCCTATCTTTTTGAGAAAAAGTATTATTTGTTCAAGTATAAAAAAGTATTATATGTTGTCTTTCTCTGAGCAATTGTATTGGAAAAAATATACAATCACTTCCCCCAAAATGTTTAGCATAAAATATAGCTCAGTATTTGTATTCATTATTTTTAACAGTGCTTTTGCTCATCTTTATTTTGGCTTATTATAGCAGTATAACATGCACTCAAGATTGCACACTCTCTCTCTCTGTCTCTCTCTGTCTCTCTCTCTCTCTCTCTCTCTCTCTCTCTCTCTCTCTCTCTCTCTCTCTCTCTCTCTCTCTCTCTCTCTCTCTCTCTCTCTCTCTCCCTCTCTCCCTCTCTCCCTCTCTCCCTCTCTCTGTCTCCCTCTCCAGTATAAATTACTTGTTGCCATTTAGAACCAGATGCTACAGGTAACTGCCAAAATAAATGAAACACCTGAGTAAACGAAACACCAAATAATGGAATTTGTCATGAAAGAATGGTGCCTCATCCTTCCAATAGAGTTCCATTATAGAATCTATGCCAAGGCGCATTGAAGCTGTTTTTGCAGCGCGTGTCACCCAACGCCCTATTAAGACACTTTATGTTGGTGTTTCCCTTATTTTGGCAGTTACCGGTAGATGTACTCTCATCTCCTTCTTAATGATGCTCCCTTCTCTCCCCACTTTCCCTCTCTCCCTCTCTACCTCCACCCAGTAGAGCCCTCTAATTGCTATTGTGTTAGATGTTAAGCTAATGAGGCATCGTGATCTCATTTTACAGGATCTTTGGTAGAGGACAGTAAGGGCTAAGGGCCAGAGATGGGCGGGGTTTGCTGTTTTGAGACTAATCCATTGGTTCCATTGTTCCAGACAAGCTCAATCAACTAGCAGCTGAAGTATTTGTAAGAAAATGAAAATGCTGTGGCTTCAATCATCTTGTTTCATAGAGTACTTGTTGTGTAAATTCTACACAGGGACACTCAAAGTCAATCTTAGACAACTCCTTCTTTATTATCAGGGCGCTGGAGAGGTTCCAACCAACTCAATGCACCAAGTACACATGTCGATCAGGAGCTCTTTCGTACTTCTAGTTCTCTTATGGACTTTAGACAAGTTATATTTTCATGATTTAGCTTATTCATCATTCATAATTAATGAATCATTCATGTTTGCTTCATTCATGTGACCGACCAATACTGGTTCATGCACGTGACAGACCAATACCTCACTAGGCTTCTTCTCTCTAAGCTGAGACCTTGAAACTGAGATATCTTTCGTTCTCTAAACAATGTTCTGGGCGTACTGCCAAATTGCAGATACTGATAGTGAGGATTTGTTCAATCATTCACTTGTATGAACACAGAAATTGGTTATTAGAAAAGCACAAACATAGAATGTTGCATATACATGTACAGTTAATCAGTTCCTTGTTCTGTGTCAAATCAAATCAAATGTTATTAGTCACATGCGCCGAATACAACACGACCTTACTGTGAAAGGCTTACTAACAGGCCCTTAACTAACAATGCAGTTTTAAGACAAGAGTTAAGAAAAATACTTACAAAATAAACCAAAGTAAAAAATAAAAGAGCAACAATAAAATAACAATAACAAGACTATATACGGGGGGTACCGGTACCGAGTCAATGTGCAGAGGTACAGGTTAGTCGCGGTAATTGAGGTAATATGTACAGTACATGTAGGTAGTTGTAAAGTGAAAAAAGGGGAGGGGGGTCAATGCAAATACTCCGGGTAGCTGTTAGCTGATTAGCTGTTCAGAAGTCTCATGGCTTGGGGGTAGAAGCTGTTCAGAAGCCTTTTGGACCTAGACTTGGCGTTCCGGTACCGCTTGTCATGCGGTAGCCTATGACTAGGGTGGCTGGAGTCTTTGGCAATTTTTAAGTCCTTCCTCTGATAACGCCTGGTATTGAGGTCCTGGATGGCACGGACACTTGGCACCAGTGATGTACTGGGCCGTACGCACTACCCTTTGTAGCGCCTTGTAGTTGAAGGCTGAGCAGTTGCCATACCAAGCGGTGATGCAACCAGTTAGGACGCTCTCGATGGTGCAGCTGTATGACTTTTTGAGGATCTGAGGATCCATGCCAAATCTTTTCAGTCTCCTGAGGGGGAATAGGCGTTGTCGTGCCCTCCTCACGATTGTCTTGGTGTGTTTGGACCATGATAGTTTGTTGGTGATGTGGACACCAAGGAACTTGAAGGTCTGAACCTGCTCCACTACAGCCCCGTGGATGACAAAGTGGGTGTGCTCAGTCCTCCTTTTCCTGTCGTCAACGATCATCTCCTTTGTCTTGATTATGTTGAGGGAGAGGTTGTTGTCCTGGCACCACACTGCCAGGTCTCTGACCTCCCCCCTGTAGGCTGTCTCATCGTTGTCGGTGATCAGACCTTCCACCATTGTGTCGTTGGCAAACTTAATGATGGTTTTGGAGTCGTGCTTGGCCACGCAGTCGTGGGTGAACAGGGAGTACAGGAGGGGACTGAGCATGCACTCCTTAGGGGAACCGTGTTGAGGATCAGTGTGGCAGATGTGTTGTTACCTACCCTCAGCCATCTCCTCCTGCGCCATTTCAAACAAGTCCATCTGTTATACTGAAGCCTTTTCATACAATGACTCAGCAACCACTTCCTTTTACTTGATAAGTTTTCCCGTCATTTCAGATATTGTCAGACACAAAACCTCCTTTGCATTAGAATCACAACACCCTCAGACTATAGAACCAGACAGACAAAGCTGTTCTGAGAAAAGACAATCTTCTATTTATGTCCCTCCATTTTCCCTCCATTTTGTGTCACTCTCTCCCTCATTCCCTCCTTATTCATCTCAGTGGACTAGCGAGGGAGGTAAATGATTACCTGTTGCTCTCTAAAACCTCCTCTCTCTCTCTCTTGCACAGACATCACATAAACATTGGTAGCTTGTCAAAACGCCTGCGTTCCAATTGCACAGTAGTTTCGATCTAGTCAGTGGCAGCTGAAAGGCAATTACATTGTCAGGCAGTATATGTTTTGAGCTGGGGGTGGGGGGGTTGAAGATGTAATCAACACACACACACGTACAGGCACACGCACACTCTTACTGTCACGCCCTGGCCATAGAGAGGCTTTTATTCTTTATTTTGGTTAGGCCAGGGTGTGATTAGGGTGGGCATTCTATGTTCATTTTCTATGTTTTGGATTTCTGTGTGGTTTGGCCGGGTGTGGTTCTCAATCAGAGGCAGCTGTCTATCTTTGTCTCTGATTGAGAACCATACTTAGGTAGCCTTTTCCCACCTGGGTTGATTTACGTTTTTCACCTTTCAGGCTTCGGTTATTTCCCTTTGTTATTTTTGTATTTAGTGTTCAGTGTCAATAAATTAACACGAACACGTACCACGCTGCACCTTGGTCCTCACCTTCTTCCACCAACAGCCGTTACACTTACGCATGGATGCACGTACACACAGGCAAGCACACACACACACTGACACGCACACACACACACTGACACGCACACACACACACTGACACGCACACACACACACTGACACACACACACACTGACACGCACACACACACACTGACACGCACACACACTGACACGCACACACACACACCAAGGTTGATTTTTGTTTGTCTGAGGAAGGAAGATGGACCCATTATGGCTAGGCTAATGTTAGCATCAGGCATGTTCCACCCCTCCTTATCCTTGTCGTCCAGTATCTGTGCTCTGTGTGCAGATGATTGTGGACTACAGGAAAAGGAGAACCGAGCATTCCCCCAGTTCTCATCGACGGGGCTGTTGTGGAGCAGGTTGAGAGCTTCAAGTTCCTTGGTGTCCACATCACCAACAAACTAACATGGTCCAAGCACACCAAGACAGTTGTGAAGAGGGCACGATAAAACCTATTCCCCCTCAGGAGACTGAAAAGATTTGGCATGGGTCCTCAGATTCTCAAAAGATTCTACAGATGCACCATTGAGAGCATCCTGACTGGTTGCATCACTGCCTGGTGTGGCAACTGTTTGGCCACCGACAGAGGTGACCAAACGACCCAGTACATCACTGGGGCCAAGCTTCCTGCCATCCAGGACCTCTATACCAGGCGGTGTCAAAGGAAGGCCCTAAACATTGTCAAAGACTCCAACCAATCTAGTCTTAGACTGTTCTCTGTGCTACCGCGTGGTACCGGAGCACCAAGTCTAGTTCCAAGAGGCTTCTAAATAGCTTCTACCCCCAAGCCATAAGACTCCTGAACATCTAATCAAATGGCCACCCAGACTATTGGCACCCCCCCCCCCCTTTTACACCGCTGCTACTCTCTGTTAACTATGTAGTCACTTTAATAACTACCTACTTGTACATATTACCTAACATTTACATTACATTTAAGTCATTTAGCAGACGCTCTTATCCAGAGCGACTTACAAATTGGTGCATTCACCTTATGACATCCAGTAGAATAGTCACTTTACAATAGTGCATCTAAATCTTAAAGGGGGGTGAGAAGGATTACTTATCCTATCCTAGGTATTCCTTAAAGAGGTGGGGTTTCAGGTGTCTCCGGAAGGTGGTGATTGACTCCGCTGTCCTGGCATCGTGAGGGAGTTTGTTCCACCATTGGGGGCCAGAGCAGCGAACAGTTTTGACTGGGCTGAGCGGGAACTGTACTTCCTCAGTGGTAGGGAGGCGAGCAGGCCAGAGGTGGATGACAGTGCCCTTGTTTGAAGTGTAGGGCCTGATCAGAGCCTGGAGGTACTGAGGTGCCGTTCCCCTCCCTCAGGCAAGCACCATGGTCTTGTAGCAGAACTTGGGAAGGTTGAACACCAGACGGGCTGCGGCGTTCTGGATGAGTTGTAGGGGTTTAATGGCACAGGCAGGGAGCCCAGCCAACAGCGAGTTGCAGTAGTCCAGACGGGAGATGACAAGTGCCTGGATTAGGACCTGCTGGTTGCCGCTTCCTGTGTGAGGCAGGGTCGTACTCTGCGGATGTTGTAGAGCATGAACCTACAGGAACGGGCCACCGCCTTGATGTTAGTTCGACAGGGTGTTGTCCAGGATCACGCCAAGGTTCTTAGCGCTCTGGGAGGAGGACACAATGGAGTTGACCGTGATGGCGAGATCATGGCGGGCAGTCCTTCCCCGGGAGGAAGAGCAGCTCCGTCTTGCCGAGGTTCAGCTTGAGGTGGTGATCCGTCATCCACACTGATATGTCTGCCAGACATGCAGAGATGCGATTCGCCACCTGGTCATCAGAAGGGGAAAGAGAAGATTAATTGTGTGTCTCTGCATAGCAATGATAGGAGAGACCATGTGAGGTTATGACAGAGCCAAGTGACTTGGTGTATAGCGAGAATAGGAGAGGGCCTAGAACAGAGCCCTGGGGGACACCAGTGGTGAGAGCGCGTGGTGAGGAGACAGATTCTCGCCACGCCACCTGGTAGGAGCGACCTGTCAGGTAGGACGCACCCCCAAGCGTGGGCCGCGCCGGAGATGCCCAACTCGGAGAGGGTGGAGAGGAGGATCTGATGGTTCACAGTATGAAGGCAGCCGATAGGTCTAGAAGGATGAGAGCAGAGGAGAGAGAGTTAGCTTTACAGTGCGGAGCGCCTCCGTGATACAGAGAACAGTCTCAGTTGAATGACTAGTCTTGAAACCTGACTGATTTGGATCAAGAAGGTCATTCTGAGAGAGATAGCGGGAGAGCTAACTGGTGCCACCGCACATTGACTCTGTACCGGTACCCCCCTGTATATAGTCTCGCTATGGTTATTTTTCTGCTGCTATTTAACTACTTGTTACTTTTATTTCTTAAACTTATTTGTATTTTTTAACTGCATTGTTGGTTAGGGGCTTGTAAGTAACAATTTCACTGTATAATACCTGTTGTATTCGGCGCATGTGACTAATACAATTTGATTTGATTTTGATTTGATTTGAGATATGGACCGTGGAATTCACTGCAGTCTCTCGATATCTCTGTGTTCTGTTGTGTTGTTAGGGTACTGTGGCTATTTCCAAGAAATCTGGGACTTTATGACACATGGCATTGTGTTCACCCCATAACCATGAGTTGAGTTGCTGGTTCAAGCCCCACCTTGACCGTTCCTTCTCAATCGCTGCCCTGTTGAGGAAGGTTGTTAGCATCAGAGCTTCATATAACAGGTATCACCCAATGTCAATGTCACCAAATCTATATTCTCCTTTAAATTAACAAAGTCACCGTGGGGAACAACAAACCTTGATTTACACTATACCATAAACAGGTAATGTGCATTCTGGACTCTGTCTTTTGAGAAACGCTGTTATTTATCAATGCTGGCGGCCCTCCAGTGTTTGAGGGTGTTTAGCAGGTGCTGAGAACGTTCTGAAAACAATTGGCAGTGTTATCTGAATCCAGGTCGCTGTGGGGAAATGGAGGATAGGCCGGTTCACTGCACTGTTACTCCCCTCTGAGTCAGAAACTTCCCAGGGTGGGTATCCATGCATACCAGGCCCTCGACCGGCAGCTTGATGGGAGATAGAGGGAGAAAAATGGAGATAGGGGTAGAGAGAGGAGAGAGGAGAGCTGAAATGGGAGACAGATATATATATATATATATATATATATATATATATATATATATATATAGAGAGAGAGAGAGAGAGAGAGAGAGAGAGAGAGAGAGAGAAGCCTTGTTTATACCTGGTGCGAAGATCTTGTCCACATTCAGATTGTGCCCACGTTTTCAGACATGTGTATACCAATGTCCCCCCCCCCCAAATTAAAAAAAAAAATAATAATCATCTCATAACATTTTAACATGGAAACAGCTGGTCTGTCGTTCAGCCTACAGTAGCAGCCAACGTTTGGTGTTCAATGCCTACATTCCATTAGGCTTTCGATAAAAAATGCATTGCTTGACATTAACCTTGTCCTTCAGACAAGGAGGTGACTGAATATTTTTTATTACATTTCTTTATTTCACCTTTATTTAACCAGGTAGGCTAGTTGAGAGCAAGTTCTAATTTACAACTGCGACCTGGACAATATAAAGCACAGCAGTTCGACACATACAACAACACAGATTTACACATGGAATAAACAAACATACAGTCAATAATACGGTAGAAAAAAGAAAAATCTAGAAACAGTGAGTGGAAATTAGGTAAGATAAGGGAGGTAAGGAAATAAAGGCCATGGTAGCGAAATAATTACAATATAGCAATTAGACACTGGAATGGTAGATGTGCAGAAGATGAATGTACAAGTAGAGATACTGGGGTGCAAAGGAGCAGGATAAATACATTAATAAAGTATGGGGATGAGGTAGTTGGATGGGCTGTTTACAGATGGGCTTTGTACAGGTGCAGTGATCTGTGAGCTGCCCTGGCAGCTGGTGCTTGAAGCTGGTGAGGGAGATATGGGTCTCCAGGTTCAGAGATTTTTGCAGTTCGTTCCAGTCATTGGCAGCAGAGAACTGGAAGGAAAGGCGGTTTTTGGGTGACCAGTGAGATATACCTGCTGGAGCGCGTGCTACGGGTGGGTGCTGCTATGGTGACCAGTGAGCTGAGATAAGGTGGGCTTTACCTAGCAGAGACTCGTAGATGACCTGGAGCCACTGGGTTTGGCGACGAGTATGAACCGATGGCCAGCCAACGGAAGCGTACAGGCCGCAGTGGTGGGTAGTATATGGGGCTTTGGTGACAAAACAGATGGCACTGTGATAGACTGCATCCAATTTTTTGAGTAGAGTGTTGAAGGCTATTTCATAGATGACATCGCCGAAGTCGAGGATCGGTAGGATGGTCAGTTTTACGAGGGTATGTTTGGCAGCATGAGGGAAGGATGCTTTGCTGTGAAATAGGAAGCCGATTCTAGATTTAATTTTGGATTGGAGATTCTTATTGTGAGTCTGGAAGGAGAGTTTGCAGTCTAGCCAGACACCTAGGTATTTGTAGTTGTCCACATATTCTAAGTCAGAACCATCCAGAGTAGTGATGCAGGATGGGCGGGCAGGTGCGCGCAGTGATCGGTTGAAGAGCATGCACTTAGTTTGACTGGCATTTAAGAGCAGTTGGAAGCCACGGAAGGAGAGTTGTATGGCATTGAAGCTCGTCTGGAGGGTAGTTAACACAGTGTCCAAAGAAGGGCCAGAACTATACAGAATGGTGTTGTCTGTGTAGAGGTGGATCAGAGAATCACCAGCAGTGAGAGTGACATTATTGATGTATACAGAGAAGAGAGTCGGCCCGAGAATTGAACCCTGTGGCACCCCCATAGAGACTGCAAGAGGTCCGGACAACAGGCCCTCTGATTTGACACACTGAATTCTATCAGAGAAGTAGTTGGTAAACCAGGCGAGGCAATCATTTGAGAAACCAAGTCAGTTGAGTCTACCAATAAGAATGTGGTTATTGACAGAGTCGAAAGCCTTGGCCAGGTCGATGAATTCGGCTGCACGGTAATGTCTCCTATCGATGGCGGTTATGATATTGTTTAGGACTTGGAGCGTGGCTGAGGTGCACCCATGACCAACTCTGAAACCAGATTGCTTAGCGGAGAAGGTACGGTGGGATTCAAAATGTTCGGTAATCTGTTTGTTGACTTGGCTTTCGAAGACCATAGAAAGGCAGGGTAGGATAGATATAGGTCTGTAGTAGTTTGGGTCTAGAGTGTCACCCCCTTTGAAGAGGGGGATGACCGTGGCAGCTTTCCAATCTTTGGGAATCTCAGACGATATGAAAGAGAGGTTGAACAGGCTAGTAATAGGGGTTGCAACAATTTTGGCAGATCATTTTAGAAAGAGAGGGTCCAGATTGTCTAGCCCGGCTGATTTGTAGGGGTCCAGGTTTGCAGTTCTTTAAGAACGTGAGCTATCTGGATTTAGGTGAAGGAGAATTGGGGGAGGCTTGGGCGAGTTGCTGTGGGGAGTGCAGGGCTGTTGGCCGGGGTCGGGGTAGCCAGGTGGAAAGCATGGCCAGCCATAGAAAAATGCTTATTTAAATTCTCAATTATAGTGGATTTATTGTTGGTGAACGTGTTTCCTAGTCTCAGTGCAGTGGGCAGCTGGGAGGAGGTGCTCTTATTCTCCATGGACTTTACAGTGTCCCAGAACTTTTTTGAGTTTGTGCTACAGGATGCAAATTTCTGCTTGAAAAATATAGCCTTAGTTTTCCTAACTGCCTGTATATATTTGTTCCTGACTTCCCTGAAAAGTTGCATATCACGGGGGCTATTCGATGCTAACTGTTGTGTTTGATGTAAGAAACCACTTTACAAAATAAAAGTAATTATTATTCCCATTCCATTGTTACAGAGAATCAGACAAAGTATGCTATCCTCTGCCTATTGGCTATTTAGTTTATTCAAGATGTCACAAAATACAACACTTCCCCTTTAAGACATAAAAACCTCTTTACCAGATTTCCTTTTCAAAGATGGCTAGAAATCCACAGATGTTGTGCTCTTGTAGGAAGCAACCACTCCCCAATTGTTGTCTAGATATTAGCTATAACTGGGATAATAACTCAATAACTAGCAAATAATATGAACAAATGTGCACACTTGGCTACATGAAACTCTCACTTTGATCTCAAAACAAGCTCATCTACTCACGGCCGCTCATGCTGTAAACACAGTCCAGTTCAACGTAAATAGCACAGATCCATATATGGCAATGGCTATTTGCATATAGGCTACTGCAGTTCTGATTGGTTATGGTGCATCTGTCTGTGTAGAATACGGGCCTGAGTCGTGCCTGTCAATACAATAAATTCCTACTCCAATGCGCTCTGCCTACAAGAAAATCTCCTGCACAGTTAATTTTGCATACTAGATATTGCATAGTTCATTTTGTTTCGGTATGTTATATTGAAAGTGGCTAATATTGCATTGATTTGATCACAATTCACACAGTAGAGCGAAACGTTGATAGTGTTCCCTAAAGGGGAACACTGTAGAAAGATTAGTTAAATTCAATCTCATGCTTCTCTGTGCGTGCTTTCTTCTATGCGGCGAGGTGAACTGTGCGCCTGCAGCTTAGAGGGAACATTGGCGTCTACATTGAAATGTGTCTCTTATCTGTCCACTGTTTCCGCATTGATACCATTTCCTGGTCCCTCCCCAAATGCAAGCTATTTGACAGATATTCTTTCAAAATAATGAATTTATTCATTTTAATTCACATGTTGATGCCATACCTCCAGAGTTGGGAAGGAAGATCTGATCACAATCAGATCACAATGTGTATTTTGATTGTCTACACCTGTCAAAAATGTGAATGTGCAAAAGCACAGGACGAAGGACACAGGGAGGGAGGGGGAGAGGGTGTTTTTTGGGTAGTGATTGGCGGGCCCTGACATGGTGGAATGAGCCGGGGGGGTTGGGGATTTGCCGCTTCATCTTCTCCCTGTCAATCAATCTACAACAGTGATGTAAAAAGTACCCAATTGTCATACTTGAGTAAAAGTAAAGATATCTTAATAGAAAATGACAAAAAAGAAAGTCACCCAGTAAACTACTACTTGAGTAGAAGTCTAAAAGTTTTTGGTTTTAAGTATACTTAGGTATCAAAAGTAAATGTAATTTCTAAAATATACTTAAGTATCAAAAGTAAAAGTACAAATTCCTTATATTTAGCAAACCAGATGGCACAATTTTTTTTACAGATCGCCAGGGGCACACCAACACTTCAACATAATTTACAAACAAAGCATTTGTGTTTAGTGAGTCCACCGGACCAGAGGCAGTAGGGACGACCAGTGATGTTCACTTGTTAAGTGAGTGAATTGGATCATTATCCTGTCCTACTAAGCATATAACAAGTACTTTTGGGTGTCAGGGAAAATGTATGAAGTAAAAATTACAAAATGTTATTTTGGAATATAGTGAAGTAAAACTTGTCAAAAATATAAATTGTAAAGTAAAGTACAAATACCCCCAAATAACAACTTAAGTTGTACTTAAAAATAGTTTTACTTAAGTTCTTTACACCACTGATCTACAGTACATATCTGACCAGACCAGCGGGACCCTGCTACCTGCCAGGTGACTGAAAGCATACAGTGTGGGTAACAAGCACCCCCCCCCCACCCACCACACACAACCCCCTCTTCTTCCTCTAACCTCAGCCCTCAATAGTTGTGGGATGTGAGCAGGGGCTTGATCTATGGCAGAAAACGACAGAAAACCACACGGAGAGACACACAGAGAAACACAGCCACGTAGCCACAAAGGTGCATGTCTTAGCCAGCAACATCCAAGGTCAGTTGTCTTGTCTTAGCCACTTAGCCACATGAATAACATAGATTTTCCCCTTCACCTCTGCTTCATCTTCCTGTTCTCCTCACCTGCCAGCTGCCCCTGAGGTGACCCGGTTTTAGAATTTCTTCAGGAGATCCCCTGTTGTGATGATGCATGGGTGCTAACCACTAGCTGCCAACCACAGCGGTGTACTCCAAGCTAGCACATAATGTTCTGAAAACCATATGTTTCTTAGAGCTGGGGGAGAACGAGGTTGTCCTATTGTTATTTAGGATAAAACCTTCCCACAACATTCTGGGAATTGTGCAGGATACCCAGCTAGCACATAACGTTCTGAGAACTATGTTTCTTAGATGGGAATTGTAGGACTTCAGCATAACGTTTCCTACAGGTTCTATTTACGTCATGTTCTCAAATTGTTCAGAGAACGTTAAGAAACAACGTTCTTCTGTGGGAATTTCAGTACTTCAGCACAATATTTTATGCAGGTTTCCTCCTGGTTCTAGTTAAAGTCCTGTTCTCAGAACGTTAAGAAAACATTCCAGAAAAAACACATGAAAAACATTAGTTCAAAGAGTAACCGTTCTCAGCATCAGCAAAACTCTCTCTATCCTCTATCCTGTTAAGTGTTTTTAGGTGTGTTGGCCTAATTGGTCACACCTGATCTTAATGAGTGCTTGTTTACTTTGAAATGGGATCTGCAGGGTAGCCTAGTGGTTAGAGCATTGGCCTAGTAACTGAAAAGTTGCAAGTTCAAATCCCCTGACAAGGTACAAAATCTGTTGTTCTACCCCTGAATAGGCAGTTAATAAAGGTAAAATAAAATTAAATATACTTAAATGAACAGTAGACAACAGTAGACTAATTCCATGGAAAGAGAGCAGAAGGTCATAGGTTAGAATCTCACTGATGCTGTGCTGCAATAATGATCAATGCATGATTAATGCCTAAGCAAATACATTTTGACGTGAGGGTGGGGCACTCCTGAGAAACACACACACACTAGTTAACACTGTCAATCCAATTGAATTGGTCTGCTGGAGCACATAGGGGTTGAGAAAGTACACACTCTCTCAAATTCACACAGACACCCTCCAGCTCCACATCAACAGCATTTATTGTGGGGTGTGTGTGTGAGAGACACTCACTACCTCATCAAGGGGTGTAAATACCAGCGTCTCCATACACACGTCAAAGACTCTCCTGTTTGATGCGTTCCTGTTCTAATTCTCCATGTTTGAACAATCCCCTGGAACACCTTACTTTGCATCTTCCCCACTTCCGCTCAACTTCCTACCCGACACACAGCTTCCTGTCCCAATCGCGTCCTGTCGGCCTGATTGTAGCCATACTAGCCTCGAAGTCACTTGTGTTATCATTATCTCAGTATATTAATATAATTCTATTTCTATAGCGTTTTTAAAAATCATTCTTGTTGAAAATTCTATTTATTTGTTCAGTTAATGATTTTTGTAATTCAATTATTGTGTTCTGTGTCTTTTTTTGTCTCTTAGCTAGCTAGCTTTTAACACGCTAACTATTAAGGTGGCTAGCAATTAGCCAACGCCCCCCTCCCTTACCAACCATGGCACTGTTTTACTCAAGGCGCTTGCAAGAGCTTCCAAAGATAACAGTAACGGATGTACATCGTCTGGCCAAGACAAGTAGCAAACCACCAACCTCCAAGTTGGAAAAAGGATTCAAACTTTCTTTCCAGTTACCTTTTCAATATCAAGGTAAGTATAGCCAAGTTGCATATCAGATCAGACAAGGACGTTTCCTGAAAGCTGTGACGTAGTTTAAGACATGCCTTTTACAGTAGCTAACATTATGATTGCTCCTTCTTTTTATTCCGAACAGTTTTGAACAGGCACAAAGTGACAGGAGAGGTCAGCGTAAGGGCTTGCTGCTACAGGTCCACGAGGAAAAATGAGAAACCGCTTGAGTGTGGAGTGAAAAGTCAGCTGTTTGTGACACACGACATGCCGGTTACACAGTCAGAGATGAAGCCCGGTCTTAGACTAAGAAGTTCTTGTCAATGGAGATCTGCATTAAGAGGCATTGCTTAGTCTCGTACTAGGCTTAACCCATGTGTATGTCTATGAAACCGTTCTTAGTGAAGTAATTGTTCAGTTGTCTTCCTTGCTGTTTATCTGAGCTCTGTTATGTTGGACACATTAGATTACATTTAAACAAGGGGATATACCCTTAATAGACAAGTTTAAACCCATATTGCTGTCATGAATTTAGTGGCTGTTGCATGTTGCGCCAGTTACTTCTGTTTGCTGGTCGTGACACATGTCGAGTGATTTTATAGTCTATTCATTTGTTTTAATATCCCCACGTATGTTGTACTGAAGCCCCCTGAGCCAGTAACAATGACACAACATCACTGTTCATGTGTTGCTGGCACTGCATTATGCAACCACACAGTTGCATTACTATTCCAATTCGGAACACTATTCCAAGATAGGAACACTGTTACGTGGAGTGGAACAGGGAAACCCAAGAGCAGACTCAGACAAGGAGGGGGATCCAAGGGAGCAGTAGATTGGGGAATCCAGGGCAGAGTGGCAGGATGAGGAGACGTGGGACTGGAGACAGGGACCAGAGTCAGAGCGGACGGAACTGTAGCAGAGAGGAAAACCATGTCAGGCAAGGAAAACAGGCACAACAGGATAACAGGACCTAGTGGCAGGATTGAGAATTTGTAGAGGTCTTGATTATGGAACAGGTTGCAGCTGTTGGGCATCTGCTCTGACTCCAGCACACCTGTCTCCGCTCACACAATCAGTACAGAGAGAGAGAGAGAGAGAGAGGGAGAGTGAGAGAGCACTGTGGGAGTGGTGGCAGGAGTAGATGTAGGTGTAGATGCACAGAGGCCGAGCAGCAGTGGCATAAGCCAAGGACTATGGTATGTTTTAATAGCTATACCACATATCTACATCATGGTTATAATCACATCATAATGCTAATAAGTTATTTAATGAAAATTTAAATCGTCTCATGATTAGATTTAGAATAATGCCCTTCTACTGTCTTTTTAAAGGGTCTGCAACCTGGGCCCGTAGGCAAAATGACCATCACTAAGCCCACCAAAAATTGCATGGCAGAAGGAGGGATTAATTTCAGGTGGATTCAAGTACATTGTTTAGATTGGCTAACCACAGCGGCTGCTTTGCAGAAGTACACTCTACAGCACCCTTCTTGGACCGCTCTTTGACCTCTCAGTTCTCCAGACAGAAGAGACATGGAAGAACTTTGACCCTCCATCCAAGCCATTCATCTGCAGCATGGGGATGTGTGCTGAAAAGCTTTTAGTCGACTCCCACTTTGGAAAGGTACAGGTGGGGAGCCTCCTGTCTTACCAGCAGCCTCCAATCACAATGCGACACATAGTTCACATAAGGAGACACCACCATTCCCTTCACTGCACCTGGATGGCTACAGACTAGAGAGCAACTTTCAAGGCTGCACATTTGTGCTCAGTGAAGAAGACCAGGAGGGGGAGAGAGTCAGGGGGGGGCTATGGAGCAGGAGTCAGAGGGGAGGGGGCTATGGAGCAGGAGAGAGAGAGAGAGAGAGATGGGGAGAGAGAGGGGGGCTATGGAGCAGGAGACAGAGAGAGAGAGAGAGAGAGGGGGAGAGAGAGGGGGCTATGGAGCAGGAGACAGAGAGAGAGAGAGAGAGAGACAGAGAAGGAGGGGGAGAGGGAGAGAGTGGGAGAGAGAGGGGCTATGGAGCAGGAGAAAGGAGAGAGCAAGAGAGAGAGAGAGAGAGAGAGAGAGAGAGAGAGCAGAGAGAGAGAGAGAGAGAGAGAGAGAGAGAGAGAGAGAGAGGGGGGGTGGAGCAGGAGACAGACAGAGAGAGAGAGAGAGAAGGAGAGAGAGGGGGGGATGGAGAGAGAGAGAGAGGGGAGAGAGAGAGAGGGGGCTATGGAGAAGGAGACAGAGAGACAGAGCAGGAGACAGAGGGGGCTAAGGAGCAGGAGACAGAGAGACAGAGAGAGAGAGGAGCAAGAGAGAGAGAGCAGGGGGGAGAGAGAGGGGGTTATGGAGCAGGAGACAGACAGAGAGAGAGAGAGAGAGAAGAGGGAAGAGAGAGGGGGGGAGAGAGAGAGAGAGGGACGGAGAGGAGACAGAGTGGAGTGAGAGGAGGAGGGGGCTATGGAGCAGAGAGACAGAGAGAGAGAGAGGAGGGTGAGAGAGAGCAGGAGAGAGGGGGCATAGAGCAGGAGACAGACAGAGAGAGATAAGGAGGGAGAGAGAGAGGGGGGGCTATCGAGCAGGAGACAGACAGAGAGAGAGAAGGAGGGTGAAAGAGAGCAGGAGAGAGGGGGGCTATTGAGCAGGAGGCAGAGAGAGAGAGAGGAGGGTGAGAGAGAGTGGGAGAGAGAGGGGCTATGGAGCAGGAGACAGAGAGACAGAGACAGAGACAGAGAAGGAGGGGGAGATAGCAGGAGAGAGAGGGGCTATGGAGCAAGGGGGAGAGAGCGGGAGAGAGAGAGGGGCTATGGAGCAGGAGACAGAGAGAAAGAGACAGAGACAGAGACAGAGAAGGAGGGTGAGAGAGAGAGAGCAGGAGAGAGGGGGGCTACTATGGAGCAGGAGACAGAGAGAGAGAGAGGAGGGTGAGAGAGAGCGGGAGAGAGAGGGGGGGCTAAGGAGCAGGAGACAGAGAGCGCGAGAGAGAGACAGAGACAGAGAAGGAGGGGGCGATGTAGAGCGGGAGAGAGGGGGAGTGGGAGAGGGGGTTTTGGAGCAGGAGACAGAGAGACAGAGACAGAGACAGAGACAGAGACAGAGACAGAGACAGAGACAGAGACAGAGAAGGAGGGGGAGAGAGCAGGAGAGAGAGGGGCTATGGAGCAGGAGACAGAGAGAGCGAGAGAGAGACAGAGACAGAGAAGGAGGGGGAGATGGAGAGCGGGAGAGAGAGAGGGGGGGAGTGGGAGAGGGGGGTTTTGGAGCAGGAGACAGACAGAGAGAGAGACAGAGAAGGAGGGGGATAGAGAGCGGGAGAGTGAGAGGGGGGGACTATGGAGCAAGAGACAGAGAGAGAGGGGGGGCTATAGAGCAGGAGACAGAGAGAGAGAGAGAAGGAGGGTGAGAGAGAGAGCAGGAGAGAGGGGGGCTATGGAGCAGGAGACAGAGAGAGAGAGAGAGGAGGGTGAGAGAGAGCAGGAGAGAGGGGGGCATAGAGCAGGAGACAGACAGAGAGAGATAAGGAGGGTGAGAGAGAGAGGGGGGGCTATCGAGCAGGAGACAGACAGAGAGAGAGAAGGAGGGTGAAAGAGAGCAGGAGAGAGGGGGGCTATGGAGCAGGAGGCAGAGAGAGAGAGAGGAGGGTGAGAGAGAGTGGGAGAGAGAAGGGGGCTATGGAGCAGGAGACAGACAGAGAGAGTGCAGGAGAGAGAGAGCAGGAGAGAGAGGGGCTATAGAGCAGGAGACAGAGAGAGAGAGAGAAGGAGGGTGAGAGACAGCAGGAGAGAGGGGGCTATAGAGCAGGAGACAGAGAGAGAGAGAGAAGGAGGGTGAGAGAGAGCGGGAGAGAGGGGACTATAGAGCAGGAGACAGACAGAGAGAGAGAGCAGGAGAGAGTGTGGGACTATGGAGCAAGGGGGGGGAGAGCGGGAGAGAGAGGGGCTATGGAGCAGGAGACAGAGAGAAAGAGACAGAGACAGAGAAGGAGGGGGAGAGAGCGGGAGAGAGAGGGGCTATGGAGCAGGAGACAGAGAGAGAGAGAGAGCAGGAGAGAGAGGGGGCTATAGAGCAGGAGACAGACAGAGAGAGATAGCAGGAGAGAGAGTGGGACTGTGGAGCAAGGGGGCGCGGGAGAGAGAGGGGCTATGGAGCAGGAGACAGAGAGAAAGAGACAGAGACAGAGAAGGAGGGGGAGAGTGGCTATACAGTAGGAGACAGAGAGAGAGGAGGAGAGAGAGAGAGAGCGAGAGAGAGACAGAGACAGAGCAGGGGGCGGAGAGTGGCTATACAGTAGGAGACAGAGAGAGAGCATGAGAGAGAGGGGGGCTATGGAGCAGGAGACAGAGAGAGAGAGAGAAGGAGGGTGAGAGAGAGCGGGAGAGAGATGAGGGGCTATGGAGCAGGAGAGAGAGAGCAGGAGACAGAGACAAAGACAGAGACAGAGAAGGAGGGGGAGAGAGCGGGAGAGAGAGGGGCTTTGGAGCAGGAGACAGAGAGAGAGAGACAAAGATAAAGAAGGAGGGGGAGAGTGGCTACACAGCAGGAGACAGAGAGAGATAGAGAGAGAGAGAGACAGAGACAGAGACAGAGACAGAGACAGAGAGAGAAGGGCTTTACAGCAGGAGACAGAGTGAGAGCGGGGGAGAGAGGGGGGTTATCGAGCAGGAGACAAAGAAAGAGAGGGAGAGAGAGAGAGAGAGAGAGAGAGAGAGAGAGAGAGAGAGAGAGAGAGAGAGAGAGAGAGAGAGAGAGAGAGAGAGACACAGAGAGAGACAGAGACAGAGAGGGGCTATACAGCAGGAGACGGAGAGTGAGCAGGAGAGAGAGGGGGCTAAGTAACAGGGGAGAGAGAGCGGGAGAGAGAAAGGGGGGCTATGGAGCAGGAGACAGAGAGAGACAGAGAGACAGTGGGAGGGGGAGAGATAGAGGGCGGGAGAGAGAGGGGGTGGTTCTATGGAGCAGGAGACACAGTAGGAGAGAGTAATGAAGACAGCTTCTCCATCCTGGAGTTCGAAATCAATCATTTCCGTGCCAAGGGACATGTATTAGTCTGTGGCAACCTAAATGCCAGAACCGGACAAGAACCTGACACTCTCAGCACACAGGGGACAAACATCTGCCTGGAGGTGACAGCATTCCCTCCCCCATATGCCCCCCGGCACAACTATGACAACATAACCAACAAAAACAGGTCACAACTCCTGCAACTCTGTTGCACGCTGGGTATGTACATAGTCTATGGTTGGCTTCGAGGAGACTCCTATGGTAGGTACACCTATAGCTTGTCTCTTGGCAGTAGTACTGCAAACTACTTTATCCCGATCTCAACACAGATCATTCAGAGCGCTCGCAGTCAGCCCACTGACACCCCTATCAGATCACAGCAAAATCACAGTATACTTGAACAGAGTAATGCTCAATCATGAGGCATCAAAGCCAAAGGAACCGAGTATTATTAAGGTGTGCTATAGATGAAAATAATGTAGTGTGGAAACCTACCAAAAAAAATGAGGCAACAACAAATTCAATCCCTTTTAGACAACTTCCAGGACAAAACGTTCCACTGTAGTCGTGCAGGTGTAAACTTGGCAGTAGAACATCTTACCAGTATATTTGACCTCTCTGCTTCCCAATCAAATCTAAAAAATGTAAACAGAAAACCGAAGAAAATGAACAACAATGACAAATGGTTTGATGAAGAATACAAAAACCTAAGAAAGAAATTGAGAAAGCTATCCAACCAAAAACAAGGAGACCCAGAAAACCTGAGCCTACGCCTTTACTATGGTAAATCACTAAAACAGGACAGCAACACAATTAGACCCAACCAAATCATGAGAAAACAAAAAGATAATGACTTGACACAATGGAAAGAATTAACAAAAGAAACAGAACAAACTAGAATGCTATTTGTCCCTAAACCGAGAGTACACAGTGGCAGAATACCTGACCACTGTGACTGACCCAAACTTAAGGAAAGCTTTGACTCAACATGGCGCCGACAGAAATGGTCACCTCGCTTCACATTCTTAGGAAACTGTGCAGTATTTTGTTTTTGTATGTATTATTTCTTACACTGTTACCCCAAGGAGTCTTAAGTCTTCTTACTTACAATGTCAACTTACATTACGACCAGGAATACGACTTTCCCGAAGCGGATCCTCTGTTTGGCCTACCACCCAGGATAATGGATTGGATCCCAGTAGGTGACCCAAAACAATGGCACCGCAGAAGGGGCAGACGGAGCGGTCTTCTGGTCAGACTCCGAAGACGGGCACATCGCTCACCACTTCCGAGTATACTACTCGCCAATGTCCAGTCTCTTGACAACAAGGTAGACGAAATCCGAGCAAGGGTTAGCTTCCAGAGTGACATCAGAGATTGTAACATTCCCTGTTTCATGGAAACATGGATCACTTGGGATATCTTATCAGAGTCGGTGAAGCCACCCGGTTTCTTCACGCATCGCGCCGACAGAAACAAACATCTCTCTGGTAAGAAGAAGGGCGGGGGTGTATGCCTTATGATTAATTAATGAGTCGTGGTGTGATCATAACAACATACAGGAACTCAAGTCCTTTTGTTCACCTGACCTAGAATTCCTTACAATCAAATGCCGACCGCATTGTCTACCAAGAGAATTTTCTTCGATTATAATCATAGCCATATATATCCCCCCCAAGCAGATACCTTGACGGTCCTGAAATAACTTAATTGAACTGGAAACCACATATCCTGAGGCTGCATTTATTGCAGCTGGGGATTTTAACAAAGCTAATCTGAAAACAAGGCTCCCTACATTTTATCAGCATATAGAATGTGCGACCCGGGCTGGCGGCATTCTGGATCATTGCTACTCTAACTTCCGCAACGCATACAAAGCCCTCCCTTGCCCTCCTTTGGGTGAATCTAACCACAACTCAATTTTGTTGCTCCCAGCCTATAAACAGAAACTAAAACAGGAAACGCTCGTGCTCAGGTCTGTTCAACGCTGGTCCGATCAATCTGATTCCACGCTTCAAGATTGCTTCGATCACAACCGTAAGTTAGTGAGGTCTGCACAACGCATCTCCGGGGTTAAACTACCTGCCCTCCAGGACACGTACACTACCCGATGTCACAGGAAGGCCAAAAAGATCATCAAGGACATCAACCACCCGAGTCACTGTCTGTTCATCCCGCTATCATCCAGAAGGCGAGGTCAGTACAGGTGCATCAAAGCTGGGACCAAGAGACTGAAAAACAGCTTCCATCTCAAGGCCATCAGACTGTTAACTACTTTGGGACTGGGGGGCAGTAATGAGTAGCTTGGACAAAAAACTGTGCCCATAGTAAACTGCCAGCTACTATATAATTAGTAGATTTGGATAGATAACACTCTGAAGTTTCTAAAACTGTTTGAATGATGTATCTGAGTATAACAGAACTCATATGGCAGAACTCAAAAACCTGAGAAAAAATCCAACCAGGAAGTGGGAAATCTGAGGTTTGTAGTTTTTCAAGTCATTGTCTATCAAATATACAGTAGCTATGGGGTCATATTGCACTTCCTACGGCTTCCACTAGATGTCAGCAGTCTTTAGAACCTTGTTTGAGGCTTCTACTATGAAGGAGGAGGGAAGGAGAGCTGTTTCATCCAAGAGGTCTGCCAGAGTGGCGTGAGCTGATCATGCGCGCACACGTGAGAGGGACCTGAAACTTTTTGGTAAAACTCAACTCGTCGTGTTTGGAGGACAAAGAATGCTGCGTTGCATCCAAAGAACACCATACCTACTGTGAAGCATGGGGGTGGAAACATCATGCTTTGGGGCTGTTTTTCTGCAAAGGGACCAGGACGACTGATCCGTGTAAAGGAAAGAATGAATGGTGCCATGTATCGTGAGGTTTTGAGTGAAAACCTTCTTCCATCAGCAAGGGCATTGAAGATGAAACGTGGCTGGGTCTTTCAGCATGACAATGATCCCAAACACACCGCCCGGGCAACGAAAGAGTGGCTTCGTAAGAAGCATTTCAAGGTCCTGGAGTGACCTAGCCAGTCTCCAGACCTCAACCCTATAGAAAATCTTTGGAGGGAGTTGAAAGTCCGT
Source organism: Oncorhynchus keta (assembly GCF_023373465.1). Classification (NCBI taxonomy): domain Eukaryota; kingdom Metazoa; phylum Chordata; class Actinopteri; order Salmoniformes; family Salmonidae; genus Oncorhynchus; species Oncorhynchus keta. Next base: position 13,654,983 of record NC_068433.1, read on the forward strand.
TTTGCCCAGCAACAGCCCCAAAACATCACTGCTCTAGATGAGATCTGCATGGAGGAATGGGCCAAAATACCAGCAACAGTGTGTGTAAACCTTGTGAAGACTTACAGAAAACGTTTGACCTCTGTCATTGCCAACAAAGGGTATATAACAAAGTATTGAGATAAACTTTTGTTATTGACCAAATACTTATTTTCCACCATAATTTGCAAATAAATTCATTAAAAATCCTACAATGTGATTTTCTGGATTTTTTCTCTCTCATTTTGTCTGTCATAGTTGAAGTTGTACCTATGATGAAAATTACAGGCCTCTCTCATCTTTTTAAGTGGGAGAACTTGTACAATTGGTGGCTGACTAAATACTTTTTTGCCCCACTGTATGGGATTTCTGTTGTTTTGAATTTGGCGCCAAGCATAGCCTTGCTATTGAGAAAGGCTGCAGTAGGCAGACTGACTCTCAAGAGAAGACAGGCTATGTGCACACTGCCCACAAAATGAGGTGGAAACTGAGCTGCACTTCCTAACCTCCTGCCAAATGTATGACCATATTAGAGACACATATTTCCCTCAGATTACACAGATCCACAAAGAATTCGAAAACAAATCCAATTTTGATAAACTCCCATATCAACTGGGTGAAATACCACAGTGTGTCATCACAGCAGCAAGATGTGTAACCTGTTGTCACAAGAAAAGGGCAACCAGTGAAGAACAAACACCACTGTAAATACAACACATATTTATGTTTATTTATTTTCCCTTTTGCACTTTAACCGTTTGCACATTGTTACGACACTGTATATATATACATAATAATAATATAGACATAACGTGACATCTGTAATGTCTTTATTCTTTTGGAACGTCTGTTTAATAGTGTCATGTTTAATGTTCATTTTTATTGTTTATTTCACTTTTGTATATTATCTTCTCCCCTTGCCTTGGCATTGTTAACATATGTTTCCCATGCTAATAAAGCCCCTTGAATTGACTTGAGAGAGCAGGATAGAGAGAGAGAAGGGAGGGCTATGGAGCAGGAGACTGAGAGAGAGAGAGAGAGGGGGAGTGAGAGAGAGAGAGAGAGAGAGAGAGACAGAGACAGAGAGAGGGAGAGAGAGAGAGAGAAAGACAGAGTGGGGGGCTATGGAACAGGAGACCGAGAAAGAGAGGGGAGGGGGGAGAGAAAGAGTGGGGGGCTATGGAGCAAGACCCAGAGAGAGAGAGAGAGACAGAGAGGGAGGGGGAGAGAGAGTGTGGGAGAGAGAGATGGGGGGGCTATGGAGCAGGAGACAGAGAGAGAGAGAGAGGGGGGCTATGGAGGAGCTTCCAGAGAAAGAGAGAGGGGGCTATGGAGGAGCTTCCAGAGAGAGAGAGAGGGGGGCTATGGAGGAGCTTCCAGAGAGAGAGAGGTGGGGGGGGCTATGGAGAAGCTTCCAGAGAGAGAGAGGGGGGCTATGGAGGAGCTTCCAGAGAGAGAGAGGGGGGGGGCTATGGAGGAGCTTCCAGAGAGAGAGAGATGGAGAGCTTCCAGAGAGAGAGAGGGGGCTATGGAGGAGCTTCCAGAGAGAGAGAGAGGAGGGGGCTATGGAGAAGCTTCCAGAGAGAGAGAGGGGGCTATGGAGAAGCTTCCAGAGAGAGAGGAGGAGCTTCCAGAGAGAGAGGAGAGAGAGAGAGAGGGAGAGAGGAGAGGGGGGGGGGGCTCCAGAGAGGAGAAGCTTCCAGAGAGAGAGAGAGAGAGAGAGAGAGAGGAAGGGGGCTATGGAGAAGCTTCCAGAGAGAGAGAGAGAGAGAGAGAGAGAGGAGGGGGCAATGGAGAAGCTTCCAGAGAGAGAGAGAGAGGAGGGGGCAATGGAGAAGCTTCCAGAGAGAGAGAGAGAGAGATAGAGAGGAGGGGGGAGGGGGTTCCAGAGAGTCAGAGAGAGGGGGCTATGGAGAAGCTTACAGAGAGAGAGAGAGAGAGAGGGGGGCAATGGAGGAGCTTCCAGAGAGAGAGAGGGGGCTATGGAGAAGCTTCCAGAGAGAGAGAGAGGAGAGAGAGAGGAGGGGGCTATGGAGGAGCTTCCAGAGAGAGAGAGAGAGAGAGGAGGGGGCAATGGAGAAGCTTCCAGAGAGAGAGAGAGAGAGAGAGAGAGGAGGGGGCAATAGAGAAGCTTCGAGAGAGAGAGAGAGAGAGAGGGGGGGGCCATGTAGAAGCTTCCAGAGAGAGAGAGAGAGAGAGGGGCAATGGAGAAGCTTCCAGAGAGAGAGAGAGAGAGAGAGAGGAGGGGGCAATGGAGAAGCTTCCAGAGAGAGAGAGAGCAATGGAGAAGCTTCCAGAGAGAGAGAGAGGAGGGGGCAATGGAGAAGCTTCCAGAGAGAGAGAGAGAGAGAGAGAGAGGAGGGGGCAATGGAGAAGCTTCCAGAGAGAGAGAGAGAGAGAGAGGAGGGGGCAATGGAGAAGCTTCCAGAGAGAGAGAGAGAGAGAGAGGTGGGGGCAATGGAGAAGCTTCCAGAGAGAGAGAGAGAGAGAGAGGAGGGGGCAATGGAGAAGCTTCCAGAGAGAGAGAGAGAGAGAGAGAGAGGAGGGGGCAATGGAGAAGCTTCCAGAGAGAGAGAGAGAGAGAGAGAGAGGAGGGGGCAATGGAGAAGCTTCCAGAGAGAGAGAGAGAGAGAGAGGGGAGGGGGCAATGGAGAAGCAGAGAGAGAGAGAGAGAGAGAGGAGGGGGGCAATGAGAAGAGAGAGAGAGGAGGGGCAATGGAGAAGAGAGAGAGAGAGAGAGAGGAGGGGGCAATGGAGAAGCTTCCAGAGAGAGAGAGAGAGAGAGAGAGGAGGGGGCAATGGAGAAGCTTCCAGAGAGGAGAGAGAAGCTTCCAGAGAGAGAGAGAGAGGAGGGGGCAATGGAGAAGCTTCCAGAGGAGGGGGCAATGGAGAGAGAGAGAGAGAGAGGAGGGGGCAATGGAGAAGCTTCCAGAGAGAGAGAGAGAGAGATAGAGGAGGGGGCAATGGAGAAGCTTCCAGAGAGAGAGAGAGAGAGAGAGAGAGGAGGGGGCAATGGAGAAGCTTCCAGAGAGAGAGAGAGAGAGAGAGAGAGCTTCCAGAGAGAGAGAGAGAGAGAGGAGGGGGCAATGGAGAAGCTTCCAGAGAGAGAGAGAGAGAGGGGCAGCTTCCAGAGGAGATGGAGCTTCCAGAGAGAGAGAGAGAGAGAGAGAGAGAGGGGCAAGGGGCAATGGAGAAGCTTCCAGAGAGAGAGAGAGAGAGAGAGGAGGGGGCAATGGAGAAGCTTCCAGAGAGAGAGAGAGAGAGGAGATGGAGAAGAGAGAGAGAGAGAGAGGAGGGGGCAATGGAGAAGCTTCCAGAGAGAGAGAGAGAGAGAGAGAGAGGCAATGGAGGGGCAATGGAGAAGCTTCCAGAGAGAGAGAGAGAGAGGAGGGGCAATGGAGAAGCTTCCAGAGAGAGAGAGAGAGAGAGGAGGGGGCAATGGAGAAGCTTCCAGAGAGAGAGAGAGAGAGAGGAGGGGGCAATGGAGAAGCTTCCAGAGAGAGAGAGAGAGAGGAGGGGGCAATGGAGAAGCAATGGAGAAGCTTCCAGAGAGAGAGAGAGAGAGAGAGGAGGGGGCAATGGAGAAGCTTCCAGAGAGAGAGAGAGAGAGAGGAGGGGGCAATGGAGAAGCTTCCAGAGAGAGAGAGAGAGAGAGAGAGAGAGGAGGGGGCAATGGAGAAGCTTCCAGAGAGAGAGAGAGAGAGAGAGAGGAGGGGGCAATGGAGAAGCTGCCAGAGAGAGAGAGAGAGAGAGAGGGGGGGCAATGGAGAAGCTTCCAGAGAGAGAGAGAGAGGAGGGGGCAATGGAGAAGCTTCCAGAGAGAGAGAGAGAGAGAGGAGGGGGCAATGGAGAAGCTTCCAGAGAGAGAGAGAGAGAGAGGGGGGCAATGGAGAAGCTTCCAGAGAGAGCAATGGAGAAGAGAGAGAGAGGAGGGGGGGCAATGGAGAAGCTTCCAGAGAGAGAGAGAGAGAGAGAGAGAGAGGAGGGGGCAATGGAGAAGCTTCCAGAGAGAGAGAGAGAGGAGGAGGGGCAATGGAGAAGCTTCCAGAGAGAGGAGGGGGAGAGAGAGAGAGAGAGGAGGGGGCAATGGAGAAGCTTCCAGAGAGAGAGAGAGAGAGAGAGAGAGGAGGGGGCAATGGAGAAGCTTCCAGAGAGAGAGAGAGAGAGAGGAGGGGGCAATGGAGAAGCTTCCAGAGAGAGAGAGAGAGAGAGAGGAGATGGAGGCTTCCAGGGCAATGGAGAAGCTTCCAGAGAGAGAGAGAGAGAGAGAGAGGGGGCAATGGGAAGCTTCAGAGAGAGAGAGAGAGAGAGAGAGAGAGAGAGGAGGGGCAATGGAGAAGCTTCCAGAGAGAGAGAGAGAGAGAGAGAGAGGAGGGGGGCAATGGAGAAGCTTCCAGAGAGAGAGAGAGAGAGAGAGGAGGGGCAATGGAGAAGCTTCCAGAGAGAGAGAGAGAGAGAGAGGAGGGGGCAATGGAGAAGGAGAAGCTTCAGAGAGAGAGAGAGAGAGAGGGGCAATGGAGAAGAGAGAGAGAGAGAGAGGGGGCAATGGAGAAGCTTCCAGAGAGAGAGAGAGAGAGGGGGCAATGGAGAAGCTTCCAGAGGGGGCAATGGAGGAGAAGGGGGCAATGGAGAAGCTTCCAGAGAGAGAGAGAGAGAGAGAGGAGGGGGCAATGGAGAAGCTTCCAGAGAGAGAGAGAGAGAGAGAGGAGGAGGGGGCAATGGAGAAGCTTCCAGAGAGAGAGAGAGAGGAGGAGGGCAATGGAGAAGCTTCCAGAGAGAGAGAGAGAGAGAGAGGAGGGGGCAATGGAGAAGCTTCCAGAGAGAGAGAGAGAGAGAGAGAGAGGGGGGAGAAGCTTCCAGAGAGAGAGAGAGAGAGGAGGGGGGCAATGGAGAAGCTTCCAGAGAGAAGAGAGAGAGAGAGAGAGGAGGAGGGGGCAATGGAGAAGCTTCCAGAGAGAGAGAGAGAGAGAGAGGAGGGGGCAATGGAGAAGCTTCCAGAGAGAGAGAGAGAGAGGAGAGAGAGGAGGGGGCAATGGAGAAGCTTCCAGAGAGAGAGAGAGAGAGAGAGGAGGGGGCAATGGAGAAGCTTCCAGAGAGAGAGAGAGAGAGAGGAGGGGCAAGAGAGAGAGAGAGAGAGAGAGAGAGGGGCAATGGAGAAGCTTCCAGAGAGAGAGAGAGAGAGAGAGAGAGGGGGCAATGGAGAAGCTTCCAGAGAGAGAGAGAGAGAGAGGAGGGGGCAATGGAGAAGCTTCCAGAGAGAGAGAGAGAGAGAGGAGGAGGGGCAATGGAGAAGCTTCCAGAGAGAGAGAGAGAGAGAGAGAGAGAGAGGGGCAATGGAGAAGCTTCAGAGAGAGAGAGAGAGAGAGAGGGGGCAATGGAGAAGCTTCCAGAGAGAGAGAGAGAGAGAGGAGGGGGCAATGGAGAAGCTTCCAGAGAGAGAGAGAGAGAGAGAGAGGAGGGGGCAATGGAGAAGCTTCCAGAGAGAGAGAGAGAGAGAGGAGGGGGCAATGGAGAAGCTTCAGAGAGAGAGAGAGAGAGAGAGGAGGGGGCAATGGAGAAGCTTCCAGAGAGAGAGAGAGAGAGAGAGAGAGAGAGGAGGGGGCAATGGAGAAGCTTCCAGAGAGAGAGAGAGAGAGAGAGGAGGGGGCAATGGAGAAGCTTCCAGAGAGAGAGAGAGAGAGAGAGAGGAGGGGGCAATGGAGAAGCTTCCAGAGAGAGAGAGAGAGAGAGAGAGAGGGGGCAATGGAGAAGCTTCCAGAGAGAGAGAGAGAGAGAGGAGGGGGCAATGGAGAAGCTTCCAGAGAGAGAGAGAGAGAGAGAGAGCTTCCAGAGAGAGAGGGGCAATGGAGAAGCTTCCAGAGGGGGCAAGAGAAGCTTCCAGAGAGAGAGAGAGAGAGAGGAGGGGGCAATGGAGAAGCTTCCAGAGAGAGCTTCCAGAGAGAGAGAGAGAGGAGGGGCAATGGAGAAGCTTCCAGAGAGAGAGAGAGAGAGAGAGAGAGGAGGGGGCAATGGAGAAGCTTCAGAGAGAGAGAGAGAGAGAGAGAGGAGGGGGCAATGGAGAAGCTTCCAGAGAGAGAGAGAGAGAGAGATGGGGGGCAATGGAGAAGCTTCCAGAGAGAGAGAGGAGGATGGGGGAGAGAGAGAGAGAGAGAGAGGGGGCAATGGAGAAGCTTCCAGAGAGAGAGAGAGAGAGAGAGAGGAGGGGCAATCCAGGAGAGAAGCTTCCAGAGAGAGAGAGAGAGAGAGAGAGGAGGGGCAATGGAGAAGCTTCCAGAGAGAGAGAGAGAGAGGAGGGGGAGAGAGCTTCCAGAGAGAGAGAGAGAGAGGAGAGGGGCAATGGAGAGCTTCCAGAGAGAGAGAGAGAGAGAGAGAGAGGGGGCAATGGAGAAGCTTCCAGAGAGAGAGAGAGAGAGAGAGGAGGGGGCAATGGAGAAGCTTCCAGAGAGAGAGAGAGAGAGGAGGGGGCAATGGAGAAGCTTCCAGAGAGAGAGAGAGAGAGAGAGGAGGGGGTAATGGAGAAGCTTCCAGAGAGAGAGAGAGAGAGAGAGGAGGGGGCTATGGAGGAGCTTCCAGAGAGAGAGAGAGAGGAGGGGGCAATGGAGAAGCTTCCAGAGAGAGAGGAGGGGGATGGAGAGCTTCAGAGAGAGAGAGAGGAGGGGGCAAGAGAGAGAGAGAGAGAGAGAGAGAGAGAGGAGGGGGCAATAGAGAAGCTTCCAGAGAGAGAGGTAATGGATTTCTAGTGTCCTTTCTGAAATACATCCCTTCTTGGTTTCCTGAACACTCTATTTTGAGAGCTGTTTATTTAGAAGTCATACGTTAAGGTACACTTTGCAGACATAATCATGCTTTAGTTTAGAGTTTATACTTCATTGTTGTTAATGTGACTCCCTTTGTTAGATTTGTTGATTTCTGATTTTATTCTTTATATATGGGGCGATTTTGATTAATTCTGACATGTATGGTTCTGGGAGAGACTGGAATTGCCTTTTTGACATTTTGAACAAACCATATTGAATAATCTGTGCGGAGAACCTTTTTCACGAGAGCTCAAAATTGCAGTCGCTTGCCGTGACATATGATAATGACTTTCTTGTTCACCATACCCTTACACGGCGTACTTCTCTGTCACGAGGTGATAAAGCCTCCATGGCTCTTTATGGTGATCGATTTTTCATCCGATGATTTTTTCAACTGAAAAATAACTGCGGCCGCCCGCCTCCCCACTCTTCAAAGTAAAGTGGCTATTTCACTAATAAAGTGAGTGTGATTTTTTTTTGTTGCAGCATTTCGCACGAGGGGCCACGGCAGTATATCAACTATTTGTTGACACGAAAGACAACAATTCTGAACCGTTACCGCATCAACATTTAAACGGCTGCTCCGATTGATTGTCTGAATGGCAAATTTAACACAGTGATTCATGGACGCCTTACCAATTAGAACGTTTAGCATATTAGAATGCCTGTCGTCCACCATCAACAGTGTGATGGCTTCATCTACTTAAGGGCGAGCTGCAATATCTCACAGAATGATTTTCATCCCTGACACTTTTCTCCTCATAAGGTGTAACAGTTTTTTCAAAGCCATAATTGCCTTCTAATAGATCTGGTCCGATATAGCATCCTATTAACTACATTGGACCACTATACAGGGAATAGTATGGCGTTTCAGTCACCGCTAATATCATGTCACATGGCCCTTCAAACCAATCAATTAATTGGTCGTGAAATGCATGTCTTCTATATGTCGTGGACCGTTTGTAAACTGGATCATGTGCTGAGTTATGTATGTGTGACCGTTTCATGTCCTATAATGGTACATCAGCAGATAGGTTGTAGTTCAGATCTGAGTGAGTGCATGACATATCCCGCTATGTTAGATTAGCATCCGCCAGTCGTCAGTGGGATCAACTGATCATCTCGGGGATACATTTGAGCTCGAGGCAGCCCTCTAAGTCCATCAAGATAACCTCAAGCAGCTTTCTATTTAAAAGCAAGCCCATATTCTCATGTGTAAACCTTTAAACAGTACAAGATAACCAATAGTAAAGTAGTGTCCTCCTGTGCAATGCAAGTCGCTATATTAAATCTATGACACTCAAGTAGCATCCTACGTGAAGGAGTTTTTGTCTACAACGTTTGCTACTGTCTTTTCCTGCGTTCTCTCAATGCTTTTCACCTCGCCTGTCCCCAGCCCTTAGCCCAAGGGGTTGTCAATGATGAATTGTACTGCTTTGTACATTTGTGACGTCCATAAACGTCCAGTTTATCTGCTGTATAGTCCCATGCTGTGATGGACGGGGCTGCTCTGCTCGACATTGATGTTGGTGAGAGTGCACTGCACCGTGAGACCTTAGGCTACTGTACTAGACTGTGTGCGTGATGGGGAACATCTACACTGTGTGTGTGTGATGGGTGCCTCTATAGAGACACATGCAGCTGTTTTTAGCCTGGCCTGTCTGATGGCTGCCTGGCCGCTGGAACATGAAGAGACAGGGAAATTGATTCATGCATCCGTTTGAGCAGCTCAACAGCTATGGAGATGGGGAACGGAGGGAAGGGTAGCAGATCTTATTAAAATCCCTTGCATGGTGCACAAATACAAGAATTGCTTGTGTCATAGTGACATGAATGGCAAACATTGAATGTTGGCAGAGAATATGCATGAATGCGTAACACACGCAACACACTGAACTTCACTTAAATGACTGTCTATTACTAAGAATCTGTAAGGTTCTTATTGAAATGAAACAGTCAGAGGCCAGTTTACAATAGTCAGTAAGGTTTATTTACGAGAGCGCTGCTGTACATATACAAAGACCTTCCTTTTATAACTTTCTCTTACCCTACACACACACATACACACACACCAACATAGGGATTTTCTCATGAGTCTCACCACAGTTTATTACCACTCAGCTGACAGTTCCAGTCTCTCCCAGATACTAGAGCTCTGGAGGGGCTCTCCCTGCCCTATCTTATCTCTCCAGAGTTACAAACATAGGTCAATGCTCCTCTTCATTCTCTTTCGACACACACATACATTCCTTTCTTCCTAGGTCTATGCTACATAACCCCTTTCAAATGAACAAACATTATTTAACACTACTAGAAAGACAGGGTAGAATTCTGTTGGTTATAATTCTATGTTAAATGTATACATCATTTAGTCATTATTCATAATAAATCCCATAACACACACGTAACACACGCAACACATGTAACACACGTCTTAGACCGTTGGACCATAATGAGATTCCCTCTTGGGCTGAGGGCAGACACTGTTTTCGAAGTTTGTAGGCGGGGCGAACGCATCACATGACCATGACTGACTCATGTCCGCTACACACACAAGCATGCACACACACACTCTACCCCCGACTCACCCCATTAAGCACACACACATCATATCCTATACATGACCCCCCACCAGAAACATAACAGTAACTATTTCCTCCCCAGGTAGAGGGATAACACAGTCTGGTGATTAAAAAAGATTCTGAGAATATAACAGCATTGAGTGTCTGTTGTGAAGAGCACCATTAGACTCAAGTCCTGAGCCACATGCTCTGTCTGATGGATGCCGCACACACACACACACACACACACACACCACACACACACAGGCCTCCCGAGTAGCACAGCGGTCTAAGGCACTGCATTGTCGTGCTAGTGTTAGACCCTGGTTCGTTTCCAGGCTGTGACACAACCGGCTGTGATCGGGAGTCCCGTAGAGCGGCGAATAGTTGGCCCAGCATCGTCCGAGGTAGGGGAGGGTTTGGCCAGGGCGGGTAGGCCGTCATTGTAAATAAGAATTTGTTCTTCACTAACTTGCCTGGTTAAATAAATACAGACACACAGAATTGGAGAATAACTATTTTCCACATTGATCTCTGCTTTTCATGTACCAGACATTGGACTATTTGATAATAGACTCTTCATGAAAAATGAAAGGAGAGCCGCATACTCTTGGAGCTCAGATGATACTTACCTAATGTCCAACGTTTCGACAGCCAAGCTGTCGTCATCAGGGTATGGGCTTATTCGGTTATTAAATTATTGCATCTGAGCTCTTAGACTGTGCGACTCTCCTTTCATTTTTCAAGTGTTCAAGCGTTTCTTTCGCCTCCAGAATAGACTCTTCATGACCTTGGGTTTCTTTATCTAGTGGGAAGTACAACAAGAGGAATAGAAACACACACATCCACTTACAGATACAGCTAAGTACGATAACACAAAGAGCCTGTCTGGCTTCCAGGGGCATCCTGGCTGTTCTATCCGTTTGAGTTTTGTCACCTTTTCAAACTGAAACAAAAAATCTGCAAAAGGCCTAATCATTAATGACTCTAGTCAATGAACATACACATGCTCTGCTTGGTCAGGCCATAGGAACGCATGACTATTCGTCTACCTCATCCTTCTAGTGTTTCAGTGTGACAAATCTGATGGGAGCATCATTAAAAATGAATCCCTCAGAATATGATAGTGGTATGAAGGAGAGGTGTGAAGGAGCAACTAGCTCTCACAGTCTCACATCAGAATTAGACGTTCGTACAACTTTTCCAAATGTCAAATTTCAAAGTGTTTCAAGGTTAAGTGTAGGCATTAACTCTTCATTTTTAAGTTTAGGGTTAAAGCATTAATTCTGAAATCTTAAGGCTAATGCATTAACTCTGAATGGTTAAGGTAAGGTTTAAGGTTTGGGATAAGTTTAAAACAAAAACCTCAAAACTAAATTCAAACTTGCAGCCTTTGGAATCAGAGGGCCCATCAGCCATCCCCGTCCACAATGCCCTTGAAAAGCCGAAATCTACTTGAAGGTAACTGCGCTCACTGTTGCCCCTAGTGGCTGGATTCCACATCATCTCCCAACGTCCTCAGACAGGGATGGATGTTGAATGCTGTCTTCCTCTCCTCTCCACTCCACTCCTCTCCTCTCCTCTCCTCTCCTCTCCTCTCCTCTCCTCTCCTCTCCTCTCCCCCTCCCCTCTCCTCTTCTCCTCTCCTCTCGTCTCCTCTCCTCTCCTCTCCTCTCCTCTCCTCTCCTCTCCTCTCCTCTCACCCATCTCTCTTCACGTCTCCTCTGCTGTCGTCCCCTCTCTGTTTTGCCGGCTGAGCTATGTCCATCTTCTCTCCCTCTCTCTGCTTCATGGGAAATGGCCACTTCCTAAATGGGCCACTCAACGTGTCTAGATGACTTGTTTATTGTCAAGGTCTACTTATCGGCACATACATCAACATTGCTTCCACTCCTCTACTCACCTCCCCTAATCATCCACTCTCCTCCCCCTATCCTCCACTCTCCTCCCCTCCACTCTCATCCCCCTATCCTCCACTCTCCTCCCCTATCCTCCACTCTCATCCCCCTATCCTCCACTCTCCTCCCCTATCCTCCACTCTCCTCCCCCTTATCCTCCACTCTCCTCCCTTATCCTCCACTCGCTTCCCCCTATCCTCCACTCTCCTCCCCCTGTCCTAAACTCTCCTCCCCCTATCCTCCACTCTCCTCCACTCCAATCTCCTCCCCCTATCCTCCACTCTCCTACCCTCCACTCTCATCCCCCTATCCTCCACTCTCCTCCCCCTATCCTAAACTCTCCTCCCCCTATCCTCCACTCTCCTCCCCTCCTCTCTCATCCCCCTATCATCCACTCTCCTCCCCTCTCCTCCACTCTCATCCCCCTATCCTCCACTCTCCTCCCCTATCCTCCACTCTCCTCCCCCTATCCTCCATTCACCTCCCCTATCCTCCACTCTCCTCCCCCTATGCTCCACTCCACTCTCCTCCCCCATCCTCCACTCTCTTCCCCTATTCTCCACTCTCTTCCCCTATCCTCCACTCTCCTCCCCCTATCCTCCATTCACCTCCCCTATCCTCCACTCTCCTCCCCCTATGCTCCACTCCACTCTCCTCCCCTCTCCTCCACTCTCCTCCCCTATCCTCCACTCTCCTCCCCTATCCTCCACTCTCCTCCCCCTATCCTCCATTCACCTCCCCTATCCTCCACTCTCCTCCCCCTATCCTCCATTCACCTCCCCTATCCTCCACTCTCCTCCCCTATGCTCCACTCCACTCTCCTCCCCCATCCTCCACTCTCTTCCCTATTCTCCACTCTCTTCCCCTATCCTCCACTCTCCTCCCCCTATCCTCCACTCTCCTCCCCTCCACTCTCTCCTCCCCCTATCCTCCCACTCTCCTCCCCTATCCTCCACTCTCCTCCCCTATCCTCCACTCTCCTCCCCTATCCTCCACTCTCTCCCACTATCCTCCATTCACCTCCCCCTATCATCCACTCTCTCCCCTATCCTCCACTCACCTTCCCTATCCTCCACTCTCCTCCCCTATCCTCCACTCTCCTCTCCCTATCCTCCACTCTCCTCCCCTATCCTCCACTCTCTTCCCCTATCCTCCACTCTCCTCCCCCTATCCTCCACTCTCCTCCCCCTATCCTCCACTCTCCTCCCCTATCCTCCACTCTCCTCCCCCATCCTCCACTCTCCTCCCCTATCCTCCACTCTCCCCTATCCTCCACTCTCCTCCCCTATCCTCCCCATATCCTCCACTCTCCTCCCCTATCCTCCACTCTCCTCCCCCATCCTCCACTCTCTTCCCCTATCCTCCACTCTCCTCCCCCTATCCTCCACTCTCCTCCCCTATCCTCCACTCTCCTCCCCTCCCTCCAGTCTCCTCCCCCCCCTATCCTCCACTCTCCTCCCCTTGTCCTCCAATCTCCTCCCCCTATCCTCCACTCTCCTCCCCTATCCTCCACTCTCCTCCCCTATCCTCCACTCTCCTCTCCTATCCTCCACTCTCATCCCACTATCCTAAACTCTCCTCCCCCTATCATCCACTCTCTTCCCCTATCCTCCACTCTCTTCCCCTATCCTCCACTCTCTTCCCCTATCCTCCACTCTTTCCCCTATCCCCCACTCTCCTCCCCCCTCACTCTCCTCCCCATATCCTCCACTCTCCTCCCCCTATCCTCCACTCTCCTCCCCTATCCTCCACTCTCCTCCCCATATCCTCCACTCTCCTCCCCTACTCTTTCCTCCTCCACTCTCCTCCCCCTATCCTCCACTCTCCTCCCCTATCCTCCACTCTCCTCCCCTATCCTCCACTCTCCTCCCTATCCTCCACTCTCCTCCCCTATCATCCACTCTCCTCCCCTCCACTCTCCTCCCCCTATCCTCCACTCCTCCCCTATCCTCCACTCTCCTCCCCCTATCCTCCACTCTCCTCCCCTATCCTCCACTCTCCTCCCCTATCCTCCACACTCCTCCCCTATCCTTCACTCTCCTCTCCTATCCTCCACTCTCATCCCACTATCCTAAACTCTCCTCCCCCTATCATCCACTCTCCTACCTTCCACTCGCATCCCCCTATCCTCCACTCTCATCCCCCTATCCTAAACTCTCATCCCCCTATCATCCACTCTCCTCCCCTATCCTCCACTCTCCTCCCCTCTCCTCCACTCTCTTCCCCTATCCTCCACTCTCATCCCACTATCCTAAACTCTCCTCCCCCTTTCATCCACTCTCCTACCCTCCACTCTCATCCCCTATCCTAAACTCTCCTCCCCTATCCTCCAGTCTCCTCCCCTCCTCTCTCATCCCCCTATCCTCCCTCCCTCTCCTCTTCCCCTATCCTCCACTCTCCTCCCCTCCTATCCTCCCCCTATCCTCCACTCTCCTCCCCTATCCTCTACTCTCCACCCCCTATCCTCCACTCTCCTCCCCCTATCCTCTACACTCCTCCCCTATCCTTCACTCTCCTCTCCTATCCTCCAATCTCATCCCACTATCCTAAACTCTCCTCCCCCTATCAACCACTCTCCTACCTTCCACTCGCATCCCCCTATCCTCCACTCTCCTCCCCTATCCTCCGCGCTCTTCCCCTATCCTCCACTCTCCTCCCCCTATCCTCCACTCTCCTCCCCCTATCCTCCACTCTCCTCCCCTGTCCTCTACTCTCATCCCCCTATCCTCTACTCTCCTCCCCCTATCCTCCACTCTCCTCCCCCTATCCTCCACTCCTCCCCCCTCCTCTACTCTCCTCCCCTATCCTAAACTCTCCTCCCCCTATCATCCACTCTCCTACCCTCCACTCTCATCCCCCTATCCTAAACTCTCCTCCCCCTATCCTCCAGTCTCCTCCCCTCTCTCTCATCCCCCTATCCTCCCCTCTCCTCCCTATCCTCCGCTCTCTTCCCCTATCCTCCACTCTCCTCTCCCCTATCCTCCACTCTCCTCCCTTACCCTCCACTCTCCTCCCCCTATCCTCCACTCTCCTCCCCTATCCTCTACTCTCCACCCCCTATCCTCCACTCTCCTCCCCCTATCCTCTACACTCCTCCCCTATCCTTCACTCTCCTCTCCTATCCTCCAATCTCATCCCACTATCCACTTTCTCTCCTCCCCCTATCAACCACTCTCCTACCTTCCACTCGCATCCCCCTATCCTCCACTCTCCTCCCCTCCTCTCTCATCCCCCTATCCTCCCTCTCCTCCCCTATCCTCCTCTCTCTTCCCCTATCCTCCACTCTCCTCCCCTATCCTCCACTCTCCCCCCCTATCCTCCACTCTCCTCCCCTATCCTCTCTCTCCTCCCCTATCCTCCACTCTCCTCTCCCCTATCCTCCACTCTCCTCCCTATCCTCTACTCTCCTCTCCCTATCCTAAACTCTCTCTCCCCTATCATCCACTATCCTACCCTCCACTCTCATCCCCTCTATCCTAAACTCTCCTCCCCTATCCTCCAGTCTCTCCTCCTCTCTCATCCCTCTCTCCTCCCCTCTCCTCCCCTATCCTCCGCTCTCTTCACTCCCTATCCTCCACTCTCCTCCCCTATCCTCCACTCTCTCTCCCTTATCCTCTCTTCTCTCCTCCCCCTATCCTCCACTCTCCTCCCTATCTCTCTCTCTCCACCCCTATCCTCCACTCTCCTCTCCCTCTATCCTCCACTCTCTCTCCTCTTACTCCCTCCTCTCTCATCCCCCTATCCTCCCCTCTCCTCCCCTATCCTCCTCTCTCTCTTCCCCTATCCTCCTCCCCTCCTCTTCCCCTCCTCCTCCTCCACTCTCCTCCCCCTATCCTCCACTCTCTCCTCCCCTATCCTCTACTCTCTCCCCCTATCCTCCACTCTCCTCCCCTGTCCTCTACTCTCATCCCCCTATCCTCTACTCTCCTCCCCCTATCCTCCACTGTCCTCCCCCTATCCTGTGGCGTCCATAACTTCTTTCTCTCTCTTGTTTCTACCTGTCACTGTATCTTTGCTCCTCAACCTTTTTTTCCCAGGATGCTATTCCCCACAGGGACCATTTGGTGGCGTGTGAAATACAGCGGTGGCCAACATATGTCTCCCGCTATCAATTCTCGCCACAGGGTATCTTTCCCACCCCACCGTTCTCTCCCACTTAATCTTCTGAGTGCGTGAAGAATTGATGAGGAATGGGTGAGTTCTAACCCCTGTATTGGAATGTGTTTCTGAACACAAATACTTCCCGAGTCCCTAGTTAATCTCCGTCACAAGGCATCTGATGTTAGATTTCAGTCTATTCTCTCTGAGTAACTGGACTGGTACATTGGTAGGAATGTTGTGATGACTCTCCTGCTCTTATGTGTCTTTGTGGTGGACAATGTGTCATCCGTCCTCTCCACTGAGCACCAGTGGAACGGACAGCTCTCTTTCGTTCTCTATCTTTCTCTCTCTCTCAATTCAATTTAAGGGCTTCATTGGCATGGGAAAGATACCTCTCTCTCTCTCTCTCTCTCTCTCTCTCTCTCTCTCTCTCTCTCTCTCTTGTTCTGTAGGAAAGATCTCTCTCTCTCTCTCTCTCTCTCTCTCTCTCTCTCTCTCTCTCTCTCTCTCTCTCTCTCTCTCTCTCTCTCTCTCTCTCTCTCTCTCTCTCTCTCTCTCTCTCTCTCTCTCTCTCTCTCTCTCTTCTCTCTCTCTCTCTCTCTCTCTCTCTTCTCTCTCTCTCTCTCTCTCTCTCTCTCTCAATGACATGTTCTGCCTCTCTCTCTGTGCCCATTCGTTTCCCATTCAGGAGAAGCCTAGTCTTTAGTAGCCCAGGAAAAGAGGGGGGAAAAGAGAGAGAGAGGTAGAGTGGAGAGAGAGGTAGAGTGGAGAGAGAGAGCGGTAGAGCGGATAAATGCTATGGTCCGACACATGTTGCTGTTGTTTTTTTCTTCTGACAACATTTTTCTGGCCCTTATCTGTACGTTGATGTGAGGTAATTAATTTCACCTCACCCCACCCCACTCTTCTCACTACCTCTGCTGAAGCCTGCCGTTTCAGTCGATTGAGTGTGGCCATGAGGAGAGGTAAGGGAGAGGCAGGGAAGAGAGGATGTAGGGAAGAAAAGGCAGGGAGACAGAAAGAGAGAAATATAGAAAGAGAGAGAGAGAGACAGAGAGAGAGAGAGGTGCACACACACATTCTCGCAAAATTCTCGTAAAATATCTCTCTCTTTCTCACACACACACACGCACGCACGCACGCACGCACGCACGCACACACACACACACACACACAGCAGAATATAGTGTCTTCGTTATGTTCCAGTCTGGCTGTGAAAACCAGAGGGAGGAGCTGAAGGGAATCCAAAGCATCTTACTTTAATCACCCTAATCCTCTCCAAATACATTTTCTCTCTTCCTTTTAAAGCCTTGCCTACTCCAGTCCGGGTCGGCACTATCTACAGAATGTGTGGGAGAAAAGGTGCCCTTCAGTGTGAAATTCATCCACAGCTTCTCCGAGACAGGCATTCTTAATGAACACCTAAGAGGGATTTGATTAGGATCTAGGACCCCAGACGAGCTCCCATTGGGAGTATCACGCCTGGATCAGACTGTTATATCATCTTTTGTCATCTCTCCACTGTACCATGCATATATTTATGAGTGGCACCGTTCCTATCCAGCTCTTCCCTTCATATAGATTATGACATTATTCCTGCCTTTAAATGTCCCTATCAATTAGCGGTGGCCAGAGGACTGCTTGGGGTAGCAGATACGCTGCCTAGTAATTCATCTGTCGTCTTTTATATACTGTATGTTGGCCATACCCAGCCCCCGCAAACCAACAGGCATGGAATTCACTGAGGACGGCCGACGGTGTAGTCACACATTAAAACGCAGTGGCGGTCATGGGCAGCAGGCGACTCACCTCTGTGTTAGGAGGTCAGCACTAACTAACCATTACTACGTACCCCCGAGCCAACAGACTCTCAGCTGCAGCAGCAGAAAAGCATTTGTAGTGTTCGCTCAACGGTCGCCATTTAGTTTTGTTCCCTCCCTTTTTTCAGATTTTCACAACATGGATTCAGGAGCTATATCTGGAAATGGACAGGCTTTGTTCAGTGCTGTCAGGCTGTATATTGTCATTGGAGTCATAGTGTTGCAGTGTAGGTTGTCTCAAAGGGACTGCAAATGTCTCATAACAGGAAGCTCAAGGTCTGGGTGCGAAGCTATGTTCTCTCTCTGACCTCCCCAGAGTATGACTTAGCCCTATTCAGGCTCTACTTGCAGGTATAAAAGAACTCTCTCTTCGATTCACTCAACACAGCTTCCAGCATTCACAGTCCTCTTAAATAAATAAGGCTGAACTGTAGGAGAAAACTAGGAGCAGTTGCTATTGTCACAACTGGGATATTTCCTGGAATGGATTTGTGATTATGACCAGGTCTAGGAGCTTTTCATGACAACATAACATAATAAGAAAAATTCTGGACGGTCGATATGGGCTATAACGAAGGACCCAGAGTTTTTCCTGCTCAGGTTATGTGTGCATGTCACTATATATGATCACTTATACAGTTGAAGTCAGAAATGTACATACACCTTAGCCAAATACATTTAAACTCAGTTTTTCACAATTCCTGATATTTAATCATCGTAAAAATGTATTTCATCACATTCCCAGTGGGTCAGAAGATTACATTGGTCCTTCTGTAGCTCAGTTGGTAGAGCATGGCGCTTGTAACGCCAGGGTAGTGGGTTCGATTCCCGGGACCACCCATACGTAGAATGTATGCACACATGACTGTAAGTCGCTTTGGATAAAAGCGTCTGCTAAATGACATATATTATTATATTATTATTATTATATTACATACACTCAATTAGTACTTGAGTCAAACGTTTCGGGTAGCCTTACACAAGCTTGCCACAATAAGTTGGGTGAATTTTGACCCTTCCTCCTGACAGAGCTGGTGTAACTGAGTCATGTTTGTAAGGCCTCCTTGATTGCACAAGCTTTTTCAGTTCTGCCCACACATTTTCTACATGGTTGAGGTTAGGGTTTGTGATGGCCACCCCAATACCTTGACTTTGTTGTCCACTTAGGTTGGAGTCATTAAAACTAGTTTTTAAACCAGTCCACAAATTTCTTGTTAGCAGCAATCAGACATTTGTTTCAATTGGCAAAGCTTCACCCAGGAGATGAGGAGGGGTTTTGATCACCCCATCAGTGGCAGGAACACTTCTCAAAGACTCATTACGCTTCGGCAGGGCAGCCGGAGCATAGGTGATTACGCCAATTACTTTCGGTCGCTCGCTGCTGAGAGTGGTTGGAATGTACAGGCATGGCCAAATGTTTTGAGAATGACACAAATATGAATTTCCACAAAGTTTGCTGCTTCAGTGTCTTTAGATATTTGTGTCAGATGTTACTATGGAATACTGAAGTATAATTACAATCATTTAACAAGTGGCAAAGGCTTTTATTGACAATTACATGAAGTTGATGAAAAGAGTCAATATGTGCAATGTTGACCCTTCTTTTTCAAGACCTCTGCAATCCACCCTAGCATGCTGTCAATTAACTTCTGAGCCACATCCTGACTGATGGGAGCCCATTCTTGCATAATCAATGCTTGGAGTTTGTCAGAATTTGTGGGTTTTTGTTTGTCCACCCGCCTCTTGAGGATTGACCACAAGTTCTCAATTGGATTAAGGTCTGGGGAGTTTCCTGGCCATGGACCCAAAATATTGATGATTTGTTCCCCGAGCCACTTAGTTATCACTTTTGCTTTATGGCAAGGTGCTCCGTCATGCTGGAAAAGGCATTGTTCGTCAACAAACTGTTCCTGGATGGTTGGGAGAAGTTGCTCTCGGAGGATGTGTTGGTACCAGTCTTTATTCATGGCTGTGTTCTTAGGCAATATTGTGAATCAGCTCACTCCATTGGCTGAGAAACAACCCCACACATGAATAGTCTCAGGATGCTTTACTGTTGGCATGACACAGGACTGATGGTAGTGCTCACCTTGTCTTCAACGGACAAGCTTTTTTCCGGATGCCCCAATCAATCGGAACGGGGATTCATCACAGAAAATGACTTTACCCCAGTCCTCAGCAGTCCAATCCCTGTACCCTTTGCAGAATATCAGTCTGTCCCTGATGTTTTTCCTCACACCTTCCTCCTGCCATTCATGTGCAAGCTCTGTACTGGTGGTGTCTCGATCCCGCAGCTGAATCAACTTTAGGAGACTGTCCTGGCACTTGCTGGACTTTCCTGTGCGCCCTGAAGCCTTCTTCACAACAATTGAACCACTCTCCTTTAAGTTCTTGATTTAACTCGATAAATGGTTGATTTAGGTGCAATCTTACTGACAGCAATATCCTTACCTGGGAAGCCCTTTTGTGCAAAGCAATGATGACGGCACATGTTCCTTGCAGGTATCCATGTTTGACAGAGGAAAAACAATGATTCCAAGCACCACCCTCCTTTTGAAGCTGCCAGTCTGTTATTCAAACTCAATCAGCATGACAGAGTGATCTCCAGTCTCCTGCGGCCGATACGGTAAGCACCTTGTTTCCGTCCAACCTGCGGTGGGACAATGGACATTTGGACATTCCTGCTCATAGACTCGGGGGCTATCGGCTGTTTTCTGGATAGCACATTAGCTCGCCAACAGAGGCTGCCACTCACGAAGCTGGACACTCCGTTGTCGGTCACTGCGCTGGATGGTCAACCCCTATGGTCTGGGAAGGTGAAGCAACTCACCATGCCTATTAAGCTACGAGTTCTGGATGACCACGTGGAGCTTATCCAGTTACATCTGGTGGACTCTCCTGTGCTTCCCCTGATTCTTGGACATCCGTGGCTTTCCACCCTCAATCGTCAAATTGACTGGCCGTCGGGAAGAGTTCTGGGATGGAATCCTTCGTGCCAGTTCACCTGCCAGCAACTCTCTCCAGACCATTCCGGTCTTGCTCATCTGGAGACTTCCGATCCTCCTATTCCTCTGGCTGGGAATGGCAAGCCTGATCTTTCCTGCATACCCCGGGAGTACTGGGATTTTGGTCAGGTCTTCAGCAAACACCAAACAGGTCTTCAGCAAACAAAGGGCCAGCAATTGTGCCATCGACCTCCTCTCTCTCAGGTCCAGAGAACAGTTACTGTATATGAAGGAGGCGCTGGCGTCTGGTTTTATTTGGCCATCCACTTCGCTTGCAGGAGTGGGGCTTTTTCTTTGTTGGGAAGAAGGACGGGGGATTACCAGGGTTCGATTACCAGGGTTTAAATAACATTACCATCAAAAACAGTTACCCTCTTCCTCTTATGTCATCAGCTTTTGAGAGACTCCAGGGAGCTACGGTTTTCTCTAAATTGGAATTACGGAACGCGTACAGTCTGGTGCGCATCAGACAGGGAGACGAGTGGAAGACATTGGACATTCAGCAGTTGACGACATCCTCATCTTTTCCATGGTTGAACCCTGGTTTACTGCATGGTTTATTTGTGTACCTGGATGACATCCTCATCTTCTCCAGGTCCATGGTTGAACATGTCCAACATGTCCGCCAGGTTCTTCAAAGACTCCTCGATCATCACTTGTTGGTGAAGGCCTAAAGTGTGAGTTTCACGTTCCTCAGATCTCCTTCCTGGGGTACATCGTGTCTCAGGGCTGTGAGCTGATGGACCCAAAAGGTAGAGAGGGTCAACTTCTACCTGAGATTTGTGAGAAACTTTAGTGCTGTTGTAGCACTGATTGGAGAGCTCAGAACATCCCTCTATGGTTTGGACTGACCACAAGAACCTGGCCTACATCCAGGAGGCTAAACGGGGTCTAAGAACGTGAAGCCGGATGCCCTTTCTCGCCAGTTCCCAGCTCCAGTGAGGATCAGCCGCTTGAATCCATCATCCCCAGGTCACTCATCCTCACGCCAGTGTCCTGGTATAGAGACTGTAGTGAGGGAGGTGCACCTAACAGACTTTTTGTTCCTCCTGGGGTCCAAGGTACTTCAGTGGGCTCATTTGTCACGTCTCACCTCTCATCCGGGAGGGAAGCGAACTCTAGAGTTTTTGAGGAGGAGGTTTTGGTGGCCCTCGGTGGAGGCGGACACTCTGACCTTTGTGTCTGCCTGTCCGACCTGCGCCCAGAACAAGACTCCTCGTTCCTCATCACAGGCCTTCCATTCTCAGAGGGACACACGGTCATCCTATGTTTTCCTCCTTCACAGACTTCCTCTGGACATAGTCTCCTCATCAGCCAGTCTGTCCTCGGGTTATCACCCTCAGTCCAACAGTCTAACTGAGCCGGTGAACCAGGATCTGGAGACCGTTTTATAATGCTGTGTGTCCACCAACCCCACTACCTTGAGTCAGCACCTTCCTGGGTGGAGTATTTGAGTACGGTCACCAGACAGGAGATTGAAGTGACAGTTCCTTCCCCAGGGAGCTACGGAGCACAGATACAATCATATCATGGGCTGTGTTTATAAGGAGGGCCATACAGTAATGTGTTGACATGAGCCAAGCAGGGGAATGTGTGAACCCCTTTAAATCACATTGGCTAACACTTTAGACCCCATTACACTGGCTAACACAAGCATTTCACTACAATCACATTAATTAACATCTGCTAACCATGTGTATGTGACCAATAAAATTTGATTTGATTTAATACATTATCACTCATACCTTATACTGTATATTGTACTTCTCCTCTTGCAGTGAACCAGACCGGTTCAGATCTGGGTCAAAAACATAAATAATGTCAAAAACGTGAAACAATAATTCTAATAGGCCTACCTATACTGCGCAGGATTTGGTTTGCCTGGTACAACGGTACCAAGGGAATAGTCCCAAAAGTGCAAGCCCCAAGTTAAATCAAGCACACCTTTTCAACCCAGTTCTGTAGCCGACATTACTTATGTTCATACTCTCTGTAACATAATGGATGTCCCCAAGGCACTCCTCTCTTCAGCACATATTGGGGAGTCAGGCGATATTTGTGCGTCTAGGTAAGGAGGAGTCACTCTGTGGAGAAGGAGTTGCGCAGTCTGAACCCGCTGGCACTCTGACGAGATTATCTCCACCCAGAATTCAATTAGATTGCCCAGGTTTAGTCACCGGTCGCGCCTTCAAGACCCACATAATTATAACAAATGGCTTTGCATTAGCTAACCTGCCTTCTCACCTCCTAGGCCCTGGAATAATGGAGCAGAAACACGTATCACTATGGAGCAGTAGATCATGTCGGGTTGAGAGATTTCTCACCTCTGTATCAGAGTTTAATGATACCCTTCTGTGACACTGGTGATAGAATGTGTTTTTTTGTGTGATTTGGGGGATTTTTATAGGGTATAGGGTTGTTTGTTGGGGGAGGGTTGATGGGCACTGGAGTTGGTGTGCCCTTTGAATGGACATTTGGTAACAGCATGTTTGTCACACCCTGACCATAGTTTGCTTTGTATGTTTCTATGTTTTGTTTGGTCAGGGTGTGATCTGAGTAGTCATTCTATGTTGGATGTCTAGTTTGTCTGTTTCTGTGTTTGGGCCTGATATGGTTCTCTATCAGAGGCAGGTGTTAGTCATTGTCTCTGATTGGGAACCATATTTAGGTAGCCTGTTTTGTGGGTGGTTGTTTCCTGTCTTTGTGTTTGTTGCACCAGATAGGGCTGTTTCGGTTTTGCCACGTTTATTGTTTTGCATTATGTTCATGTTGAGTTTTCCTATTAAAAAACAAACTTTAACCACGCTGCATTTTGGTCCGCCTCTCCTTCGCAGGAAGAAAGCCATTACATTGTTAGTCTAGATGAGATGTTGACATGCTGTTTAACTGTGCACAGACTCCTGTCAGTCTGTGGTTCGACGCTACCTTCTGGGGTGTTTAAAAGAAGTGAAACCCACAGCCTTTGACCAAATAACAACCAATTACTTCCTTTGCTCTCAGTTAACTAATGAGGCTTTTACAACAGCAGGGTTTGTTCGTGTCCACAACAAAGTTAAGTATTCCAAAGTTTAAAAAAATATAGAACTTTTGTACTGCCTTAAATCCTTCAAATCCTTCACATGTTTTGGATTGTCTGAAGAATGTTTTAGTTGGAAAAAATTATTTGCAGAAAAATAGAGCAAATGTTATTTCCCACATTTTTGTTTCAAACCTGTAGGCTGTAATTCAAGTGGCAAATCCTTATCCACACTGCCGTAGAAATGTTTGGGCCAAACAGCGCTCTATCTCCTCTTTAGTGCACCGCTTTTGACCAGAGCCCTATATGGGCCAAAAGTAGTACGTTGTAGGGAATAGGGTGCTATTGGAAACGCAACCCAAATCAATTCCACTCATTACGTAAAAGCTCACTGCAGAAAAATCCTCAGTAGATTGAATTCCAGCCTTTAGTGGTGGACTGATGAGACTTAGGTTGACTGTGATCAAAGTATCTGTGCTCCAAAGAGAGATTATCCAGTCCTAACGAGATAGAGGTCCTTAGTCCTCCTGTCCCGGAGTCCCCTCTCCTCTCTGCCTTTGAATCACAGTCACAGATAATACAGCGGATTAAGGCTCAACAAGTCACTTTCAGAACTGCTGTACTGTGTCGAGAACCTCCCACTACAACTCCCATCTATCTACACACTGTAACCACCTACCAGCAAGACATTATTTCAGATTTTAAATGTATATATTTTTTTCTTCTGTAAAGCGTGTTGAGACCGTGTTAAATACCCTTTAAATAAAATGTGATTTAAAGATTTAAGCCATACTGCATATACAGTTGAAGTCAGAAGTTTACATACACCTTAGCCAAATACATTTAAACCCAGTTTTTCACAATTCCTGACATTTAATCATAGTAAAAATTCCCTGTCTTAGGTCAGTTAGGATCACCACTTTATTTGAAGAATGTGAAATGTTAGAATAATAGTAGAGAGAATGATTTATTTAAGCTTTTATTTCTTCCATCAAATTCCCAGTGGGTTAGAAGTTTACGTACACTCAATAAGTATTTGGTAGCCTTTAAATTGTTTAACTTGGTTGAAATGTTTCGGGTAGCCTTCCACAAGCTTCCAACAATAGGTTGGGTGAATTTTGACCTGTTCCTCTTGACAGAGATGGTGTAACTGAGTCAGCTTTGTAGGCCTCCTTAGTTGCACACACCTTTTCAGTTCTGCCCACACATTTTCTATAGGATTGAGGTCAGGGATTTGTGATGGCCACTCCAATACCTTGACTTTGTTGTCCTTAAGCCCTTTTACACAATTTTAGAAGTATGCTTCGGGTCATTGTCCATTTGGGAGACCCATTTGCGACCAAGCTTTAACTTCCTGACTGATGTCTTGAGATGTTGCTTCAATATATCCACATAATTTCCCCTCATTTTGCCATCTATTTTGTGAAGTGCACCATTCCCTCCTGCAGCAACGCACCCCCACAACATGAAGCAGCCCCCCTCTGTTTCATGTTTGGGATGGTGTTATTCGGCTTGCAAGCCTCCCCCTTTTTCCTCCAAACATAATTATGGCCATTATGGCCAAACAGTTCTATTTCTGTTTCATCAGACCAGAACAAATGTATGATCTTTATCCCCATGTGCAGTTCTAAACTGTAGTCTGGCTTTTTTAACCTTTTTGGGATAGGGGGCAGCATTTTCACTTTTGGATGAATAGTGTGCCCTGCCTCCTACTCTGTCCCAGATGCTAATATATGCCAATTATTATTATTATTGGATATACCACATTCTGAAGTGTCTATAACTGTTTGAATGATGTCTGTGAGTATAACAGAACTCATATGGCAGGCAAAAACCTGAGAAGAATCCAACCAGGAAGTGGGAAATCTGAGACTTGTCCTACTGAATACACAGTGTCTATGGAGTCAAATAAAATCCAATTTTATTTGAGACATACACATGGTTAGCAGATGTTAATGCGAGTGTAACGAAATGCTTGTGCTTCTAGTTCCGACAATGCAGTAATAACCAACGAGTAATCTAACCTAACAATTCCAAAACTACTACCTTATACACACAAGTGTAAAGGGATAAAGAATATGTACATAAAGATATATGAATGAGTGATGGCACAGAACGGCATAGGCAAGATGCAGTAGATGGTATTGAGTACAGTATATACATATGAGATGAGTAATGTAGGGTATGTAAACAAAGTCGCATAGTTTAAGTGGCTAGTGATACATGTATTACATAAAGATGCAGTAGATGATATAGAGTACAGTATATACATATGCATATGAGATGAGTAATGTAGGGTATGTAAACATTATATTAAGTAGCATTGTTTAAAGTGGCTAGTGATATCAATATCCATCAATTTCCATTATTAAAGTGGCTGGAGTTGAGTCAGTGTGTTGGCAGCAGCCACTCAATGTTTGTGGTGGCTGTTTAACAGTCTGATGGCCTTGACATAGAAGCTGTATTCAGTCTCTCGGGTCCCTGCTTTCATGCATCTGTACTGACCTCGCCTTCTGGACGATAGCGGGGTGAACAGGCAGTGGCTCGGGTGGTTGTTGTCCTTGATGATCTTTATGTCCTTCCTGTGATATTGGGTGGTGTAGGTGTCCTGGAGGGCAGGTAGTTTGCCCCCGGTGATGCGTTGTGCAGACCTCACTACCCTCTGGAGAGCCTTGCGGTTGTGGGTGGAGCAGTTGCCATACCAGGCTGTGATACAGCCCGACAGGATGCTCTCGATTGTGCATCTATAGAAGTTTGTGAGTGCTTTTGGTGACAAGCCAAATTTCTTCAGTCTCCTGATGTTAAAGAGGCGCTGCTGCGCCTTCTTCACGACGCTGTCTGTGTGGGTGGACCAATTCAGTTTGTCCGTGATGTGTATGCCAAGGAACTTAAAACTTACTACCCTCTCCACTACTGTCCAGTCGATGTGGATAGGAGGGTGCTCCCTCTGCTGTTTCCTGAAGTCTACAATCATCTCCTTTGTTTTGTTGACGTTGAGTGTGAGGTTATTTTCCTGACACCACACTCCGAGGGCCCTCACCTCCTCCCTGCATGCTGTCTCGTCATTGTTGGTAATCAAGCCTACCACTGTAGTGTCGTTTGCAAACTTGATGATTGAGTTGGAGGCGTTCATGGCCACGCAGTCATGGGTGAACAAGGAGTACAGGAGAGGGCTCAGTGTTGAGGATCAGCGGGGTGGATATGTTGTTATCTACCCTCACCACCTGGGGGCGGCCCGTCAGGAAGTACAGTACCAAGTTGCACAGGGCGGGGTCGAAACCCAGAGTCTCGAGCTTGATGACGAGTTAGGAGGGTACTATGGTGTTAAAAGCTGAGCTGCAGTCGGTGAACAGCATTCTCACATAGGTATTCCTCTTGTCCCGATGGGTTAGGGCAGTGTGCAGTGTGCAGTGTGGTTGCGATTGCGTCGTCTGTGGACCTATTTGGGCGGTAAGCACATTGGAGTGGGTCTAGGGTGTCAGGTAGGGTGGAGGTGATATGGTCCTTGACTAGTCTCTCAAAGCACTTCATGATGACGGAAGTGAGTGCTACGGGGTGGTATTCGTTTAGCTCAGTTACCTTAGCTTTCTTGGAAACAGGGACAATGGTGGCCCTCTTGAAGCATGTGGGAACAGCAGACTGGGATAAGGATTGATTGAATATGTCCGTAAACTCACCAGCCAGCTGGTCTGCGCATGATCTGAGGACCGTCTGGGCCTGCAGCCTTGCGAGGGTTAACACGTTTAAATGTTTTACTCATGTCAGCTGCAGTGAAGGAGAGTCCACAGGTTTTGGTTGCGGGCCATGTCGGGGGCACTGTATTGTCCTCAAAGTGGACAAAAAAGCTATTTAGTCTGTCTGGGAGCAAGACATCCTGGTCCGCGACGAGGCTGGTTTTCTTTTTGTAATCCGTGATTGACTGTAGACCCTGCCACATACCTCTTGTGTCTGAGCCGTTGAATTGCGACTCTACTTTGTCTCTATACTGACGCTTAGCTTGTTTGATTGCCTTGCGGAGGGAATAGCTACACTGTTTGTATTCGGTCATGTTTCCGGTCACCTTGCCCTGGTTAAAAGCAGTGGTTCGCGCTTTAAGTTTCACACGAATGCTGCCATCAATCCACGGTTTCTGGTTTGGGAATGTTTTAATCGTTGCTATGCTTGGGCAGGAATATATATGGCTGTGATTATAATAGAAGAGAATTCCCATGGTAGATAATGCGGTCGACATTTGATTGTGAGGAATTCTAAGTCAGGTGAACAGAAGGACTTGAGTTCCTGTATGTTGTTATGATCACACCACATCTCGTTAATCATAAGGCATACCCCCAGCCCCTCTTCTTACCAGAAAGATGGTTGTTTCTGTCGGTGCGATGCGTGAAGAAACCAGCTGGCTGCACCGACTCCGATAGAGTCTCTCGAGTGAGCCATGTTTCCGTGAAGCAAAGAACGTTACAGTCTCTGATGTCTCTCTGGAATGCTATCCTTGCTCGGATTTCATCAACCTTGTTGTCAAGAGACTGGACATTGGCGAGTAGTATGCTAGGGAGTGGTCCCCGATGTGCCCGTCTCCGGAGCCTGACCAGAAGACCGCTTCGTTTGCCTCTTTTACGACGTCGTTGTTTTGGGTCGCCAGCTGGGATCCGATCCATTGTCCTGGGTGGAAGGCAGAACACAGGATCCGCTTCGGGAAAGTCATATTCCTGGTCGTAATGATGGTGAGGTGACGTTGCGCTTATATTCAGTAGTTCCTCCCGACTGTATGTAATGAAACCTAAGATTACCTGGGGTACCAATGTAAGAAATAACACATAAAAAAAACATACTGCATAGTTTCCTAGGAACGCGAAGCGAGGCGGCCATCTCTGTCGGCGCCGGAAGTTGCACTTTCTACGGCTTCCACTAGATGTCAACCGTCTTTAGAAACCGGTTTGAGGATTCTACTATAAAGGAGGGGCTCATGAGACCTGTTTGAGTCAGTGGTCTGGCAGAGTGTCTCAGGCTCGTGACGTGCGCTCCCGACAGAGTTAGCTCTTGTTCCAGTGCTTTTCTTCAGACATAGGAATTCTCCGGTTGGAAGCTTATTGATGTTTTATGTTAAAAGATCCTAAAGATTGATTCCATACATCGTTTGACTTGTTTCTACGACCTGTAACTGAACTTTTCCAGTTTTTGTCTGGACAAAGGGCTCGCGCCTCATGAAGATGGATTACTGGGCTGAACACTCTAACAAGTGGCTATTTGGACATAAATTATGGACTTTATGGAATTTTATGGAACAAATTAGTAATTTTTTGTCGAACTGGGTTTCCTGGGAGTGCCTTCTGATGAAGATCATCAAAGGTAAGTGAAAATGTATAGTGTTATTTCTAACTTCATAATGGCGGATTTCTCTGGCTGGATTGTGCTCTGAGCGTTGTTCTCAGATCATTCGTTTTTTTAAATCTGACACAGCGGTTGCATTAATATGGCTAGGAGAACCCGCCCCCATTCAGCTGAAAAGGTGGCGCGGGAAATTCAAAAATATATTTTCTAATATATTTTATAAATATTTAACAAGTCCAATACAGCAAATGAAAGATAAACATCTTGTTAATCTACCCATGTCCGATTTTAAAAATGTTTTACAGCGAAAACACAACATATATTTATGTTAGATCACCACCAAATCCAAAAAAACACACAGCCATTTTCCCCAGCCAAAGATAGAGTCACAAACGCAGAATTAGAGATCAAATTAATCACTAACCTTTGATAATCTCCATCAGATGACACTCATATGACATCATGTTACACAATACATTTATGTTTTGTTCGATAATATGCATATTTATATCCACAAATATCGGTTTACATTGACAGCATGTTCAGAAATGCCTCCAAAAATATCAGGAGTAATTCCAGAGAGCGACATCAGATAACAGAAATACTCATCATAAACTTTGACGAAAGATACATGTTTTACCTATAATTAAAGATACACTGGTTCTTAATGCAACCGCTGTGTCAGATTTGTTTTAAACGCCACGAAAAAAGCATACCATGCTTACCATGCCATATTTCTCCGACATGTTGGACTCAACAGAAATACGAAATTACATCATAAATATTCCCTTACCTTTGATGATCTTTCATCAGAATGCAGTGCAAGGAGTCCTAGTTCCACAATAAATCGTTGTTTTGTTCCATAACGTCCATTACTAGTGTCCAGCTGCACTTGCGACCACTTTCAGCTCACGTGCCCAAAAGCTGACGCTGGTCCAGGCGAACTTGGACGAAAACTTCAAAATATATATTCCAGGTCGAATAAACTGGTCAAACTAAGTAGAGAATCAATCTTCAGGATGTTATTTTCATATATATCCAATAACGTTCCAACCGGAGCATTCGTTTTTGTCTGCAGTCAAATGGAACGCAGGTGATATCAACAGACAATTGCGCAACCAGGAAATGGCATTCTGCCAGGACAGTGACTAATTCCCCTCGCATTCGGTCAAAATTCACACTAGGATGTTCATTCCACATTCTACTGAATGTGGATATCTAGTGGAAGGCGTAGGAAGTGCTAACAGATCCATATCTTGTTTGGAAGTGAATAGGCGATGACTTAAAATTAGACCCGCCTTCAGAATTTCCACTTCCTGTTTGGAAGATTGCCTGCCCTATGAGTTCTGTTATACTCACAGACATAATTCAAACAGTTTTAGAAACTTCAGAGTGTTTTCTATCCAATAGTAATAATAATATGCATATATTAGCTAGGACAGAGTAGGATGCAGTTCACTATGGGCACGCAATTCATCCAAAGTGTTGCCCCCTATCCCTATATAAGGAGAAGTATATCTTTAATTCTGTGAATAACACTTGTATCTTTTATCAATGTTTATTATGAGTATTTCTGCAAAATCAACTGATGTTTCGGAATCAAAACATTACTGCACGGAACGCGCCAATGTAAACTGAGATTTTTTTATATAAATATGCACATTATCGAACCAAACATACATGTATTGTGTAACGTGATGTCCTATGAGTGTTATCTGATGAAGATCATCAAAGGCTAGTGATTAATTTCATCTATATTTCTGCTTTTTGTGACTCCTATCTTTGCCTGGAAAAATGGCTGTATGTTTTTTTTACTTGGTGGTGATCTAACATAATCATATGTTGTGCTTTCGCTGAAAAGCATTTTTGAAATTGGACACGATGGGTAGATTAACAAGAAGTGTGTCTTTCATTTGTTGTATTGGACTTGCTAATGTGTGAAAGCTACATATTTCAAAAATTGTTTTTTATTTTATTTTGCGCGCTGCCTTTTCAGTGGAATGTTGTCTAGGGGTTCTACTAGCGGAACGCCTGCACTAGAAAGGTTAATGGTGGTTTTGGAGCAGAGGCATCTTCTTTGCTGAGTGGCCTTTCAGGTTATGTCGATATAGGAATCGTTTTACTGTGGATATAGATACTTTTGTGTCACGTCTGCTCCCGCCCGCCCTCCCAGGCTGAGGGCTCCAGGCTGCCCTGCATCACGCGCTCCTATCATCCATTTTGCACACCTGCCTTCCCTCGTCACATGCATCAGTGATATTGGACTCACCTGGAGTCACTCATCACCTGTTATTACCTCCCCTATATTTGTCAGTTCCCCAGCTCTGTTCAGACTGCTTCTGCATTAATTGTTTTTTGTTTGTTGATGCTGTTCCTGTTTCGTTCCATGTCAATTCTTTATTAAATGTTTGACTCCCCGTACCCGCTTCGTCTCTCCAGCATCATTCCATGTGACAGAATGCAGAAGCCATCACATGAAGCATCGGGGAGTACTGGCGTTCCGGTTGGTATGGTGGCATAGGTCCTGGGTCACCACCGATGGAACCGGGGGTGCCTAGCCAGCTCGTCGGGCTTCCACTCCCTAGCTGGCTCATCGGGCTTCCACTCCCTAGCTGGCTCGTCGGGCTTCCACTCCCTCGCTGGCTTGAGATGTTTCCTTGCCCCGGTTGGCTCGGATGGCGCCCATACAACGTTGGGCCTCAGCTGGATCGAGATGTTTCCTTGCCCCGGGTGACTCGCATGGCGCCCATCCTTTATTAAATGTTTGACTACCCGTATCTACTTCGTCTCTCCAGTGTCATTCCATGTGACACTTTTGTACCTGTTTTCTCCAGCATCTTCACAAGGTCTTTTGCTGTTGTTTTGGGATTGATTTGCACTTTTCGCATCAAAGTACGTTCATCTCTAAGAGACAGAACGTGTCTCCTTCCTAAGCGGTATGACGGCTGCGTGGACCCATGGTGTTTATACTTGCGTACTATTGTTTGTACAGGTGAACGTGGTACCTTCAGGCGTTTGGAAATTGCACACAAGGATGAACCTGATTGCTCCCAAGGATGAACCAAGGATGAACCTGAGGTCTTAGTTGATTTCTTTAGATTTTCCCATGATGTCAAGCAAAGAGGCACTGAGTTTGAAGGTAGGCCTGTAAATACATCCACAGGTACACCTCCACTTGACTCAAATGATGTCAATTAGCCCATCAGAAGCTTCTAAAGCCATTTAGAATCTTCCAAGCTGTTTAACGGCACAGTCAACTTAGTGCATGTAAACTTCTGACCCACTGGAATTGTGATACAGTGAATTATAAGTGAAATAATCTGTCTGTAAACAATTGTTGGAAAAATGACTTGTGTCATGCACAAAGTAGATGTCCTAACCGACTTGCCAAAACTATAGTTTGTTAACTAGAAATTTGTGGAGTGGTTGAAAAACGAGTTTTAATGACTCCAACCTAAGTGTTGGTTAACTTCCAACTTCAACTGTATGCTATGGTGGGATGTCTATCATGATGAGTTGGATTGGCAGTGTATGTGTATGGGTCGAGAGTGTTTGTGTGTGTCTGTCGGCTGTTATCCCAAGTCTCTAAAGGCTGTACTACTTGGCCTGGCTGGGTGTTATGAGCAGCGATAAGCACAAGCGCGTCAAACAAATCATCATGGGCCTGCATTAGTGCACCTCGAAGACTGCCAAGACGCTTATCTTCCCCCGTTAAGACGCACACTGGCCGACACATCTCTCTCTACGGTTAGGTGGCGTAGAAAAAGGAGAGAGACATATATCGCATGCCCAGGAGGCTGGGAGGAGAGAGAGAGGGAAGGAGAGAGCTGGAAAAGAGAGGCAGGCCGTTGGGAATATTTCTTCTATGTAATTAGTTTAATAAATTGGAGTAATTTGTTGACCAGACGTAATGGAGGGGAGGTGGGGTTTAATGTGTGCCGCGCCGCCTGCTGGCACTGAGGAGGAGATGGGTGGTGAGGGCAGTCTGGGGGAGGGGGAGAAGGGGAGGAAAAGGAAGGGGGTGAAGTAAGCCAGCTAAACACTCTCTTCCATTCACCTCTGACTGGTGATTCAGTGATAAAGGGTGGGAAGAAAGAGGGGAAGTGATATCCTAGCGAGGGGAGTTCGGGGGGAGGAGGGAGGGGATGAGATGTGCCAACTAAACCTCTTTTAATGGTGCTAGCATACATACATACTGTGCAGTACAGTATCTAACCATTCCCAACTCCTTTGCATCTCTTTCCGGTTTTAACTGACTTCTCCTCTGGTGGGAAGAGGTATGCTCCAATCCACTGTGTTCCATCACCTCGTACTATCATGCTGGGTACCAGACACATACGGAAGGCATCATCTCACAGAGTACAGAACATGATCTATTACATACCACCTCCCCCTCACATCGTCCTGGTCCCCACACCGTGCCTCTGCCTCTAGTGCGGTGCACACAGCTCATTATAAGACTAAGTAGCTGTACCCGCCAGTTTCTCTGTGTGCTAATAGCCAAAGCTCCCTTGCCTTGACTGAACAAGCCAGGACTCAAAAGTAATCTTTTAATGAGGTTTAATATAGAAGAAAACCTTCCCACAGCCACCTATCAGCCAGCTACAACTCCAGCCTCCCCAGTGCAGTGCAGCAAGGCACTTTGTTGTAACTGGGGATGGGATGTGTCATTTTAATACATGGGCTCCCCTGATTGGCTGGAGCGAGGAGGAAGTACACAGGGTGTTGTTAATGGGAACACAAGCACACAAACACTGTAAAACTGTACACCATGGTTTAGTGAATCGCCTAAATCGTGAGTCAGTATTCAATTAATTAGGGAGCGCTTTAGAATCTGTCCTTGTCCGACAAAATCAAGGCATGTATTTAACCCATTCAACACCACTTCTAGTTTTTACAGTGCATTCAGTATTCAGACCCCTTGACTTTTTCCACATTTTGTTACTAACCCTACAGCTTTATTCTAAAATGGATTAAATTGTTGTTTTTCCTCATCAACCTGTACACAATTCCCCATAATGACTAAGCAAAAACTGGTTTGTAGACATTTTTGAGAAAAAAATGAAAAAAAAAAAACCCTGGCCCTTCACTCAGTACTTTGTTGAAGCACCTTTGGCAGTGATTACAGCCTTGAGTCTTCTTGGGTATGACGCTACAAGCTTGGCACACCTGTATTTGGGGAGTTTCTCCCATTCTTCTCTGCAGATCTTCTCAAGCTCTGTCAGGTTGAATGGGGGGTGTCACTGCACAGCTATTTCCTGGTCCCTCCAGAGATGTTTGATTGGGTTCAAGTTTGGGCTTTGGCTGGGCCACTCAAGGACATTTAGAGACTTGTCCCAAGGCCTCTACTGCGTTGCCATGGCTGTGTGCTTAGGGTCATTGTCCTGTTGGAAGTCTGAGGTCCTGAGCGCTCTGGAGCAGGTTTTTTGTCAAGGATCTCTCTGTACTTTGCTCCATCCATCTTTCTCTCTGTCCTGACTCCTCTCCCAGTCCCTGCGGCTGAAAAACATCCCCACAGCATGATGCTGCCACCACCATGCTTCACCGTAGAGATGGTGCTAGGTTTCCTCCAGACTTGGCATTCAGGCCAAAGAGTTCAATCTTGGTTCCATCAGACCAGAGAATCTTGTTTCAAATGGTCTGAGTCCTTTATATGCCTTTTGGAAAACTCCAAGCCGGATGTCCTGTGCCTTTTACTGAGGAGTGGCTTCCTTCTGGCCACTCTACCATAAAGGCCTACAGAGATGGTTGTCCTTCTGGAAGGTTCTCCCATATCCACAAAGGAACTCTGGAGCTCTGTAAGAGTGACCATCGGGTCACCTCCCTCCCTGACCAAGGCCCTTCTCCTCTGATTGTTCAGTTTGGCCAAGTGGCCAATCCTAGGATGTCTTGGTAGTTCCAAACTTATTCCATTTTAGAACGATGGAGGCCGCTGTGTTCTTGGGGACCTTCAATGCTACAGAAATGTTTTGGTATCCTTGTAACGGATGTGAAACGGCTAGCTTAGTTAGCGGTGGTTCGCGCTAAATAGCGTTTCAATCGGTGACGTCACTTGCTCTGAGATCTTGAAGTAGTGGTTCTCCTTGCTCTGCAAGGGCCGCGGCTTTTGTGGAGCGATGGGTAACGAGAGATTGTTTTTTTGTACTTGAACTATTTACACATTGTTACAACACTGTAAATAGTCGGAATATGACATTTGAAATGTCTCTATACCTTTGAAACTTTTGTGTGTAATGTTTACTGTTCATTTTTATTGTTTATTTAACTTTTGTTCATTATTTACTTCACTTGTTCTGGCAATGAAAACATATGTTTCCCATGCCAATAAAGCCCTTTGAGTTAAGAGAGAGGGATTCTTCCACCCAGGCATCACTTAAGTCTTTTAGATTCAGCAGTGCTGTTTAAGAAGAAAGCACTATCTCAAGTCCTGTCTGGAACACACTCTGAGCGCAGCACTACACGGCCAACGTTAAGGCCCTCTATTTTGATTTAACTGTCAAAAACAATTGCCTCACAAGCACTATAGTTGACGTGAGGTGAGGGGGGGTAGAAATGAAAGAGAGGAAGGGAGAGATGCAAAACAATATAACAAGAGTATGAGTACATGACAGAGAGTGTGTGTGTTTGCATGAGTGAGACAGAATGTGTGTGTGTGAGACAGACAGATACACACACAGACGGACTGAGACAGGATTTTACCAGTGCTGAGGGCTGCAGGATTTTGGCAGAAGCAGCGGTTTAGGGAGGTGGAGGCGGTGGAGTGTGTGTGTGTGTGTGTGTGTGTAAGCTATGGCATATGACTGACTGTGTCCAGCCGTCCAGTCTTGACAGGTTCAGGTCAGACCCGTTTGGCTCCCGACTGTGATGGAGTCTGACCTTGAAAGGTGGCTGCTTTTAACTGACGGCCCAATCGTGAGCGCCAGCCGCACCCAGTCCACACGCCACAGCCA
The DNA here is from genome assembly GCF_023373465.1 of Oncorhynchus keta. Taxonomy (NCBI): domain Eukaryota; kingdom Metazoa; phylum Chordata; class Actinopteri; order Salmoniformes; family Salmonidae; genus Oncorhynchus; species Oncorhynchus keta. Next base: position 13,690,474 of record NC_068433.1, read on the forward strand.
CCCACGGCCAAACTCGTATGCTTGCACTAACAGACGCAGGCAGGCACGCACACAAACACACACACACAGGCACGTACAGAGAGAAAAACACATGCTGTCCCATTCTTCCCACTATAGAGTCAAAGTAGTATTTTGGTTTGCTTGGCAACATAAGAGAGGGGACTCTTGCTATGTGCCTCTATGTAGGATAAACTTATGTGTGGGGAAGTTCATCAATGTGTAATAAATGTGTAATGTATGTGAACATTACATTATGTCTGTGTGGGTGTAAGGTACAGATATTTCACATCTACATTTTTGTCATTTAGCGACTTACAATTAGTGCATTTGTCGTAAGATAGCTAAATAAGACAACCACACATCACAAAGTATCAAGTACGTTTGCTCTCAAAAATGTATTTATCTGCAAAGTTGGTGATAGTGGGAAAAGAGGAGTACCTACTTCGGGGGCGCCATGAGTGTTATTTTACAACACTCTTCATAAAGGTAGTGTTCCAGACGTTTTTGAAAGATGGGCAGGGACTCTGCTTGTTCCACCATCGTGGTGCCAGGACAGAAAAGGGCTTTGACTGGGCATGTCTTTGTGCAAGCTGATTTGTGTATGTGTGTGTGTGTGTGTATCTACATGTTGAGATGTGTGAGTGTTGAAATGTGAGTGTGTGTGTGTATATCAGTGTGTGTCTGTGTCTGTGAACATAGGGGAGGCTGGTGGTTGGTGTAGACCGCTGGCCCCTGCAGTGTTGAAGGTCACCAGTCTGAGTGGTTCCTGGAGGACACTGAAATGCGATCCTGTCATTAAAACCCACTGAAACACATAAGCCCAGTGCCCTTCATGTCACAGGGACACGGTCTGGGGATCCAGCTTCCCCATTATACATGTGGTTTGTGAGAAACCCTCTCAAAGAGCACCATATCTCTGTAGAAACCCAGGGAAGATTATTAAATAGGAAACTGGCTTTTTGGGTGCTGGGCGGTTTTGTGGCTTCTATGGGCAATGGTTCATTTACCCAATGGATAGTATTGATTGAAATATGTTCAAATAATAGGTGTTTTAGCATTTTTTTATGGATTTCAAAGCCACTTTATCAGTTTGTTAAGTAGATGATGATGATGCAAACTCTACAGAGTTTTATTTCCTTGGTCCTCTTTCAGCTTTTCGTCCAAACTATCCCGTTATTACACCTGAGTGACGCAGCAGTCTGCATCTCAGTGCAAGAGGCGTCACTGCAGTCCCTGGTTCGAATCCAGGCTGCATCACATCTGGCCGTGATTGGGAGTCCCATAGGGCGGCGCACAATTGGCCCAGCGTCGCCCGGGTTTGGCCTGGGTAGGCCATCATTGTAAATACAAATTTGTTCTTAACTGACTTGCCTAGTTAAATAAAAGTAAAAAAATAAATTTAAAAAAGACAGTTTTCAGTGAAAGCATACATCATCACAGATCGATTATAAAGTCCATTATTCAAAGACGTTTGGATCTTTTGAGATAAATGGGAGATTCCAAAGCAATTTCTTATTCACTGTGTCCTGAAAGGCATCCAGCAATGTCTGCTTTTGTAAACAAAATAACAAAAACCTGCCACTTTTCTTTCAAAACGGATTCTGTGAGCATGGGGGTCAACATTCAGATGTGACGAAAACCCCCGGCGAATACCCAGCTATTTCTTTCAATGCAGGCAGGTCATGTGCATGACGATGCCTCTGTAAGCTACATCCATACTCTGTTGATCGTTACTCTGCAGACTTCCTAAAATACAGCACCCCCTACGGAGATATACCTTTCAGATCAGTAGTGTCCAATATACGGCAGTACAGACAGGAAATTAGTCTATATTTCTCTTCAACACTTCCTGTGTATGTGATTTGTTTTTTTGCGGAGCAGAGAAAGAATGAGTACGAGGTTTCTTATTGTGATATAATGGGAGAAATGTTCAGGGTTCTTAAAATGCAAATATATACTGTATGTTGAGTTGTCTTTTAGAGTTTCTATCAACTGTTCATGTTGGTTTCCAGCAAATGCTGTGGCAGGTTTGGTGAACATTTCCCCAATGTTTTCTCTCTGCTGTAACATAAACAAGTGTCTCATCACCCTTTGAGGTCATGCTTTCCGTCAAACACACACAGGAAGACTGCGCCACCACTGACTGACCCCCCCCAAACCCTGATGTGAGAGATAACGTACACATCCCATGCACCACTCTGACGCATATCTCTTATGTCATCATGTCTCTCCGGCCATGGTATTTTTGGAGCGCGTCATTAAGTAAACCATGGCGAGGTTGAAAAATAGCGACCATGCTCTCTGCTTGCTGGCTGTCCCCGAACGGCTCGGTAAATGACGTCCATTCAGCCGATTCTCCTAAGTGGGGTTTGTCGATCCTCTGTCTTGCCCCAACAGACATGACATACCACTAATGCAAAGCAGAATTGGTATATGTGGTATAAATTATACTATACAAATATGCACTTGATGGGAATGCCTCATCCAGCCTTCCACACTCTACAGTTAATGAATGAATGTATGACAGATGTCCTCCTCTCGATTAATCTACTTTCTGTGTTTTGAGCTAGTCTCTATAGCAAACTGATTTCTACTACAGCACTACCAACCCAGCCTTACTTGGGGCCGAAAATAGAAAGAGAGAGATAAGAGGGAGGGAGGTGAGAGAGAGGAGAAACATTTCATGTTAGTCAGGTCATCAGTATTTTTGTGCTGGTTTCCCCAATTACCACGAGTGACGCACAACACCAACACCGAGATTTGTTTGTGTGTGTTCAAATACGAAAGCCTCACTAGAACAACCATTCCTTGCCCCCAACACCGCCCTTCTCTTCTCTAAAACTGAAAAAGGCTATATTTCCTTCCGATTATCTGCCTTTATCAATCAACACATTAAGCGACAACACAGAAACACACATTAATCATCTTTAAAGGGGACAGTCCTGGATGTCCTCCAACCTGATGACCTCAGGTCCCCAATGATTAACAGTCTGGAGCCAGTGACCATGAGTGTCAGCCTCCCCCTTTACCCTCCACCACGCCTCCGACCCTCCATCCAGGCCCAGGCAGTGAGACGGCCTCATCTACCCCAGCGACGAGCAGCATTACTGGAGTGAGGCGCTGCACGTCATCCCCCCCTCTGATGGATGGAGAACATTAATGTTTCAGGTGACAGGTGCCGCTGACGATTAAAGGGCCAAGCCACCCGCTCCGAAAGAATGGACGTGGAAAAGGAGGAGAAGAGGGGTAGAAAACAGGTGGAAAGGGAAGCTGTTAGTGGAGAATGAGTAAACACAAGGCCGTGGGGAGTGGAACACCTGAACGAGTGGAGAGGATGATGATGGAGGGAGGTAGAGAAGGAGGAAGGGAGAAAGAGAAAGAGGGATGGACGGCTGTACAAGACAGACAGATGATGAGGGAAATTTGGGGATGTTGTTATGTTGCATTATGCTGTGAGTGTTTCCCTTTGTGGGTGAATGTTACTATATATTAAAAACTGGGTGGTTCGAGCCCTGAATGCTGGTTGGCTGACAGCCGTGGTATATCAGACCATGTACCACGTGTAACAATTTTTAAATTTGTAAAATTGTATTTTACCTTTATTTAACTAGGCAAGTCAGTTAAGAAGAAATTCTTATTTTCAATGATGGCCTAGGAACAGTGGGTTAACTGCCAGTTCAGGGGCAGAACAGATTTGTACCTTGTCAGCTCAGGAGTTTGAACTCGTAACCTTCCGGTTACTAGTCCAACGCTCTAACCACTAGGCTACCCCTTAACACTATGGGCTACTACTGTATGTTTAAGATTAAACTATATTGGACCAGTTATGTTCGCTACTGGAGCAGTAGGGAGACATGAAAACCACACAACTGAATAATTTAGGAAAATAATTCCAGCTTGTATTTTGTAAATAAAAATACTTACAGGGAATGAATCACCTTGAGTAAATATTGATGTGTGAAATGTATACAATGTATACAATGAGCTAGTTAAAGGGAAGCAAGACGTACAAAACAATAAAACTAAACAAACGGCGTTAAGTTAAAGGCAAGCAAGACGTACAAAACAATAAAACAAAACAAACTCTATAAACTGGAGGCTGGTTCGTGGGCACAACATACTGTTCATGGCTAACGATCCGGCAGGGAATGGATGTCAGGTCAGAGCTTTTGAAGGGGATAGGTGATGATCAGGACAGGTGTGCAGATTACTGATGTGATACAGGTGCGGGTGAACATCGATCTCCCAACAAGCTAATTCGCCTGGCAACCAGACAGGGTGCGTTCCAGGACACCGGAAACACACTCCAGGACAGTAACACAGGCAAACACAGACTCAGGAAGCGGGATTCGTGACATCCAACTCACTCTCAAACACATAGATCCCCTGAACGCAGCTCACTTTCCAGTTCACACTCACAAACACGTAGATCCCCTGAATGCAGATCACTTTCCAGCTCACACTCACAAACACATAGATCCCCTGAACGAAGCTCACTTTCCAGCTCACACTCACAAACACATAGATCCCCTGAATGCAGATCACTTTCCAATCCACTTTCCAGCTCACACTCACAAACACGTAGATCCCCTGAATGCAGATCACTTTCCAGCACACACTCTCAAACACATAGATCCCCTGAACGCAGCTCACTTTCCAGCTCACACTCACAAACACATAGATCCCCTGAACGCAGCTCACTTTCTAGCTCACACTCACAAACACATAGATCCCCTGAACGCAGCTCACTTTCCAGCTCACACTCACAAACACATAGATCCCCTGAACGCAGCTCACTTTCTAGCTCACACTCACAAACACATAGATCCCCTGAACGCAGCTCACTTTCCAGCTCACACTCACAAACACATAGATCCCCTGAACGCAGCTCACTTTCCAGCTCACACTCACAAACACATAGATCCCCTGAACGCAGCTCACTTTCCAGCACACACTCACAAACACATAGATCCCCTGAACGCAGCTCACTTTCCAGCACACACTCACAAACACGTAGATCCCCTGAATGCAGATCACTTTCCAATCCCCTTTCCAGCTCACACTCACAAACACATAGATCCCCTGAACGCAGCTCACTTTCCAGCTCACACTCACAAACACATAGATCCCCTGAACGCAGCTCACTTTCCAGCACACACTCACAAACACGTAGATCCCCTGAACGCAGCTCACTTTCCAGCTCACACTCACAAACACATATATCCCCTGAACGCAGCTCACTTTCCAGCTCACACTCTCAAACACATAGATCCCCTGAACGCAGCTCACTTTCCAGCACACACTCTCAAACACATAGATCCCCTGAACGAAGCTCACTTTCCAGCTCACACTCACAAACACATAGATACCCTGAACGCAGCTCACTTTCCAGCTCACACTCACAAACACATAGATCCCCTGAACGCAGCTCACTTTCCAGCTCACACTCTCAAACACATAGATCCCCTGAACGCAGCTCACTTTCCAGCACACACTCTCAAACACATAGATCCCCTGAACGAAGCTCACTTTCCAGCTCACACTCACAAACACATAGATCCCCTGAACGCAGCTCACTTTCCAGCTCACACTCACAAACACATAGATCCCCTGAACGCAGCTCACTTTCCAGCACACACTCTCAAACACATAGATCCCCTGAACGAAGCTCACTTTCCAGCTCAAACTCACAAACACATAGATCCCCTGAATGCAGCTCACTTTCCAGCTCACACTCACAAACACATAGATCCCCTGAACTCAGCTCACTTTCCAGCTCACACTCACAAACACATAGATCCCCTGAATGCAGCTCACTTTCCAGCTCACACTCTCAAACACATAGATCCCCTGAACGCAGCTCACTTTCCAGCTCACACTCACAAACACATAGATCCCCTGAACGCAGATCACTTTCCAATCCACTTTCCAGCTCACACTCACAAACACATAGATCCCCTGAACGCAGCTCACTTTCCAGCACACACTCTCAAACACATAGATCCCCTGAACGAAGCTCACTTTCCAGCTCACACTCACAAACACATAGATCCCCTGAATGCAGCTTACTCTCCAGATCCCAGTCACCTGAATTCTGATCATCTGTTCACACACCTGTATGTCATTATCACACACTATTTAGTTCAGTTCTTTGCACCCCATCATTGTGAGGTAATGTTTGTTTTGTGACACACTTCTATTCAGAGCGCTGGTTTTACCGTAATTTAATCCTCCCGTGTATGATAGTTTTTGCCTGCCTCACTAAAGACGCCTTTTGCCTATTCCCTGCCTGTACTTTAGTCTATCGGATTTCCTGTTATCAACCTATTTCCTGATCTCCCGGACAACATTACTAGCCTTTTCCCTGCCTGTACTGTCTTTTTGGACCCCCTGTGTATGACCTTCTGCCTGCCCCTGGACCCAGCTACCTGCCTCCTCCTGTGTATGACCTTCTGCCTGCCCCTGGACCCAGCTACCTGCCTCCTCCTGTGGTCCTTTACAAATAAACACCTGCTGTGCCCTGCTCTTGAAACCAGCTCTCTGTCTCCCATCGTGTTCATTACACTAGGCTCACGTGGACTGAACAATAACTAGCCTGGGCAATGCAAAGGATTTTACACAACTACAGCACCAAGCTCACGTGGACGGAACAGTAGCCTAGCCTGGGCAATGCAAAGGATTTTACACAACTACAGCACCAAGCTCACGTGGACTGAACAATAACTAGCCTGGGCAATGCAAAGGATTTTACACAACTACAGCACCAAGCTCACGTGGACTGAACAATAACTAGCCTGGGCAATGCAAAGGATTCTACACAACTACAGCACCAAGCTCACGTGGACTGAACAATAACTAGCCTGGGCAATGCCATCAGTCAGGATGTGGCCCAGAAGTCAATTGACAGCATGCCAGGGCGGATTGCAGAGGTCTTGAAAAATAAGGGTCAACATTGCACATATTGACTCTTTGCATCAACTTCATGTAATTGTCAATAAAAGCCTTTGACACTTATGAAATGCTTGTAATTATACTTTAGTATTCCACAGTAACATCTGACAAAAATATTGAAACTCACTGAAGTGTCATTCTCAAAACTTTTGACCACGGCTGTACACACACTACTGTTCAAAAGTTTGGGTTAACTTAGAAATGTCCTTGTTTTTGAAAGAAAAGCACATTTTTTTGTTAACAAAAAGTTTTTTAACAAGAAATGTGTGGAGGAGTGGTTGAAAAACGAGTTTGAATGACTCCAACCTAAGTGTATGTAAACTTCTGACTTCAACTGTACCGACATTTGTTGTTCCTCTAAAACCTGTAATCATGACACACGGCGCTGCATGATTTACAATCCCTAAGAAGTTTTAAGTTGAAGCCCTCGGACACATTTTCTCTACCCCTCTCATCTCCTCTCTTTTACTTTCCTTCCACCTCTTCATCACATTGACTCTCACTCTCCCTATTCCTGTCTCTCTCTCTTGTCACCTCTTTCCTCCACTTCCTCCGTCACACTGACACTCACTCTCCCTCTCCCTGTCTTTCTCTCTCTCCTCTCCCTCTCTCTAAGTGCTGCCCCCTGCCAGCTGGAGACCTGAAGCTATCACCAGCCTGTGGGGCTGTACTGTACTGATGACATTTGTTTCCTTGGGTGCCACCGACCTCGGAGCGGTCTGCTATCCACCTGTCTGTCATCCTGTCACCATCACTGCACCTTTATAATTGGCCGTTGCTCGCTGCTCTCAAGACTCTGTCACTTGAAGTGCCGATGAGCCTCCCAGCAGGCTAGTGATGCTTTGCAGTGCTTCCTTTACACATACATCACTCCATCCCTTTATTTGCTCTCCTCAGCTCTTCTACTAAGAGAGAGAGAGAGAGAGAGAGAGAGAGAGAGAGAGAGAGAGAGAAAGAAGATAAGGAGTAAAGGACCTAAGGTGATTGATCTAATGGAATGTAGCTAGAGTTGGCGGCCGCTTACGCCGTATCATTTCCCACCATGACAAAAGGCCATCCAGTGCTTGTAATGATCACAGGTCTTGCTCATATGAACCTCTCTATGGGGTGGGAATGCTTAAAGGGCAATTTCTCCAGTCTTTTCGGCCTCATACTCATTATCTTCAGCACCATGCCAGTGTCTATGTGAAAACGGTGTGTTTCTGTGATCTGTGGATGAAAACAATAAAAGATAGGTATTACAACAAGAAATATCTAGTTAACAGAAGAAAGGAA
>NC_068433.1:13698799-13700997 GCF_023373465.1 Oncorhynchus keta
ATGGGTAGACATTAGACAGGCGATTGGATGGGTGGTTAGACGTTAGACAGGTGGGTAGACATTAGACAGGCGATTGGATGGGTGGTTAGACGTTAGACAGGTGGGTAGACATTAGACAGGCGATTGGATGGGTGGTTAGACGTAAGACAGGTGGTTGGACAGGATGACATCAAAAATGTTAAGTAACACATCTGGAATCATATAGTAAGCAAAAAAGTGTTACAAAAATACACTTGCCACCCTTTGCCTCAGATTAAGGTTTTGCACTCTCTTCGCGTGCTCTCAACCAGCTTCATCTGGTGTTATTTTCCAGTCTTGAAGTAGTGCTGAACACTTGTTGGCTGCTTTTTCTTCACTCTGCTGTCCAACTCATTCAAATTCATCTCCATTGGTTTGAGGTCAGGTGAATGTGGAGGCCAGGTCATCTGAAGCAACACTGCATCATTTTCCTTCACACCTACAGCCTGTAGGTGTGTTTTGGGTCATTGTCCTGTTCTAAAACACATGATAGTAGGACGGAGTGGAAACCAGATGGGATTCTGTGCTAGCCATCCTGGTTAATTAAGTGTGCCTTGAATCCTCAATAAATCACTGACCGTGTCACCAGCAAAGCACCCCCACACCATCACACCTCCTCCTCCACGTTTCACGGTGGGAACCACACATGCGGAGACCATCCGGTTGGAACTATAAATATCGAATTTGGACACATCAGACCAAAGGACAGATTTCCACCAGTCTAATGTCCATTGTTCATGTTTCTTGGCCCAAGCAAGTCTCTTCTTCTTATTGGTGTCCTTTAGTAGTGGTTTCTTTGCAGCAATTCAACCATGAAGGCCTGATTCTGAACAGTCTCCTCTGAACAGTTGATTTTGAGATGTGTCTGTTACTTGAACTCTGCAAAGCATTGGGCTGCAATTTCTGAGGCTGGTAACTGTAATGAACTTATCCTCTGCAGCAGAGGTAACTCTGGATCTTCCTTTCCTGTGGCGGTCCTCATGAGAGCCAGTTTCATCATAGCGCTTGACGGTTTTTGTAACCGCACTTGAAGAAACTTTCAAAGTTCTTGAAATGTTCCGTATTGACTGACCTTCATGTCTTAAAGTAATGATGGACTGTCATTTCTCTTTGCTTATTTGAGCTGTTCTTGCCATAATATAGACTTGGTCTTCTACTAAATAGGGCTATCTTCTATATACCAACCCTACCTTGTCACAACACAACTGATTGGCTCAAACGCATTAAGATGGAAATAAATTCCACAAATTAACTTTTAACAAGGCACACCTGTTAATTTTAATGCATTCCAGGTGACTATCTTGTGAATCTGGTTGAGAGAATGTGCAACACTGGGTAGCTACTTTGAAGAATCTCAAAAATAAAATATATTTTGATTTGTTAAACACTTTTTTGATTACTACATGATTCCTTCCGTATGTGTTATTTCATAGTTTTGATGTCTTTGCTATTATTCTACAATGTAGAAAATAGTTCAACTTAAGAAAAACCCTGGAATGAGTAGGTGTGTCCAAACTTTTGACTGGGACTGTATATATATATAGGGCCACTTCTTATTTAGAAGTGGCCCTTAATTGAATTTGGCCTCCCGAGGCACTAATCCTGAGGGCAGCCTGGTCTACAGCTGGAAATTGGACCAGGTCAGGTTTTACGTCCTGTAATTCATTGAGATCACTGAGAAGCAGACAAAAGGAGGAGGAGGAGGAGGAGGGAGTGAGTGAGGGATGGAGCGAGGAGAGAGGGTATAGATTAGAGAAGTGTGTGTGTGTGTGTGTGTGTGTGTGTGTGTGTGTGTGTGTGTGTGTGTGTGTGTGTGTGTGTGTGTGTGTGTGTGTGTGTGTGTGTGTGTGTGTGTGTGTGTGTGTGACAGTGCGTATGTCTGCATGTGTGTCTGCACCTGTGTGTGTGTCATACATGCATGTATGTGAGGCTTTGGCTGGGTATTGGTTGACCAAAGGTGCTTCTCTGGCTGTTATCAGTGCAGCCCAAGGCATGTAATGACAGAGGAAATAGAAGGGTCTGATCAATATGGCCCAGAATTGCACAGCGTTATGTCAGATTAGATCCTCACTTTCTGTTCTCCTTCGTAATGCATTAAAGGGAGGGATTGGGCATCAGGTAGAAACTGATGAAGACAGGAATATGATGTGGAGGGAGGGGTGGAGGAGGGGTGGAGGAGG
>NC_068433.1:13701097-13706762 GCF_023373465.1 Oncorhynchus keta
TTGACTTGTATTTTTCTCAGGTAACACTGTGGGTGTGTGATGTGACTTGTATTGATCTCAGGTAACACTGTGGGTGTGTGAATTGACTTGTATTTTTCTCAGGTAACACTGTGGGTGTGTGATGTGACTTGTATTGTTCTTAGGTAACACTGTGGGTTGGTGAATTGACTTGTATTGTTCTTAGGTAACACTGTGGGTTGGTGAATTGACTTGTATTGATCTCAGGTAACACTGTGGGTGTGTGAATTGACTTGTATTTTTCTCAGGTAACACTGTGGGTGTGTGATGTGAGTTGTATTGTTCTTATGTAACACTGTGGGTATGTGAATTGACTTGTATTGATCTCAGGTAACACTGTGGGTGTGTGAATTGATTTGTTTTGTTCTTAGGTAACACTGTGGGTGTGTGATGTGACTTGTATTGTTCTTAGGTAACACTGTGGGTATGTGAATCGACCTTGCATTGTTCTCAGGCAAATAACTGTGGGTGTGTGAACTGACCTAATATTCTTAGGCAACACTGTGGGTGTGTGAATCTGGACTTGTTTCCTCAGGCTCTTAGGTAACACTGTGGGTTGGTGAACTTAGGCAACACTGTGGGTGTGTGAATTGACTTGTATTTTCTCAGGTAACACCGTGGAGTGTGATGACTTGTATTGTTCTTAGGTAACACTGTGGGTGTGTGATGTGAGTTGTATTGTTCTTATGTAACACTGTGGGTATGTGAATTGACTTGTATTGATCTCAGGTAACACTGTGGGTGTGTGATGTGACTTGTATTGTTCTTAGGTAACACTGTGGGTTGGTGAATTGATTTGTTTTGTTCTTAGGTAACACTGTGGGTGTGTGAATTGACTTGTATTTTTCTCAGGTAACACTGTGGGTGTGTGATGTGACTTGTATTGATCTCAGGTAACACTGTGGGTGTGTGAATTGACTTGTATTGTTCTTAGGTAACACTGTGGGTGTGTGAATTGATTTGTTTTGATCTCAGGTAACACTGTGGGTGTGTGATGTGACTTGTATTGTTCTTAGGTAACACTGTGGGTGTGTGAATTGACTTGTATTGTTCTTAGGTAACACTGTGGGTGTGTGAATTGATTTGTTTTGATCTCAGGTAACACTGTGGGTGTGTGATGTGACTTGTATTGATCTCAGGTAACACTGTGGGTGTGTGAATTGACTTGTTTTGTTCTTAGGTAACACCGTGGGTGTGTGAATTGATTTGTTTTGATCTCAGGTAACACTGTGGGTATGTGATGTGACTTGTATTGATCTCAGGTAACACTGTGGGTGTGTGATGTGACTTGTATTGATCTGAGGTAACACTGTGGGTGTGTGATGTGACTTGTATTGATCTCAGGTAACACTGTGGGTGTGTGAATTGACTTGTATTGTTCTTATGTAACACTGTGGGTGTGTGAATTGACTTGTATTGATCTCAGGTAACACTGTGGGTGTGTGAATTGATTTGTATTGTTCTTAGGTAACACTGTGGGTGTGTGAATTGACTTGTATTGATCTCAGGTAACACTGTGGGTATGTGATGTGACTTGTATTGTTCTTAGGTAACACTGTGGGTGTGTGAATTGATTTGTTTTGTTCTTAGGTAACACTGTGGGTGTGTGATGTGACTTGTATTGATCTCAGGTAACACTGTGGGTATGTGATGTGACTTGTATTGTTCTTAGGTAACACTGTGGGTGTGTGAATTGATTTGTTTTGTTCTTAGGTAACACTGTGGGTGTGTGAATTGACTTGTATTGTTCTCAGGTAACACTGTGGGTATGTGATGTGACTTGTATTGATCTCAGGTAACACTGTGGGTGTGTGATGTGACTTGTATTGATCTCAGGTAACACTGTGGGTATGTGATGTGAGTTGTATTGTTCTCAGGTAACACTGTGGGTGTGTGATGTGACTTGTATTGATCTCAGGTAACACTGTGGGTATGTGATGTGAGTTGTATTGTTCTCAGGTAACACTGTGGGTGTGTGATGTGACTTGTATTGATCTCAGGTAACACTGTGGGTGTGTGATGTGTGTTTGCGTGTCTTTTTTGGTGAGAGTTTTTTTGGGGGTGGGGGTGGAGTGAAATCCCCCTCCAGTGTTGTTCTCACCTTTGCTCTCTTTCCCCCATATTACTTCCTGTCTTCCTCTCTGCCATCTCTCCTTCTCTCAACTTGTGACCTCTCTTTCCCCCATATTACTTCCTGTCTTCCTCTCTGCCAACTCTCCTTCTCTCAACTTGAGACCTCTCTTTCCCCCCATATTACCATCTGTCTTCCTCTCTGCCATCTCTCCTTTTCTCAACTTGAGACCTGTCTTTCCCCCCATATTACCATCTGTCTTCCTCTCTGCCGTCTCTCCTTCTCTCAACTTGAGACCTCTCTTTCCCCCCATATTACCATCTGTCTTCCTCTCTGCCATCTCTCCTTCTCTCAACTTGAGACCTCTCTTTCCCCCATATTACTTCCTGTCTTCCTCTCTGCCATCTCTCCTTCTCTCAACTTGAGACCTCTCTTTCCCCCCATATTACCATCTGTCTTCCTCTCTGCCATCTCTCCTTCTCTCAACTTGAGACCTCTCTTTCCCCCCATATTACCATCTGTCTTCCTCTCTGCCATCTCTCCTTCTCTCAACTTGAGACCTCTCTTTCCCCCATATTACTTCCTGTCTTCCTCTCTGCCATCTCTCCTTCTCTCAACTTGAGACCTCTCTTTCCCCCCATATTACCATCTGTCTTCCTCTCTGCCATCTCTCCTTCTCTCAACTTGAGACCTCTCTTTCCCCCCATATTACCATCTGTCTTCCTCTCTGCCATCTCTCCTTCTCTCAACTTGAGACCTCTCTTTCCCCCCATATTACCATCTGTCTTCCTCTCTGCCATCTCTCCTTCTCTCAACTTGAGACCTCTCTTTCCCCCCATATTACCATCTGTCTTCCTCTCTGCCAACTCTCCTTCTCTCAACTTGAGACCTCTCTTTCCCCCCATATTACCATCTGTCTTCCTCTCTGCCATCTCTCCTTCTCTCAACTTGAGACCTCTCTTTCCCCCCATATTACCATCTGTCTTCCTCTCTGCCATCTCTCTCAACTTGAGACCTCTCTTTCCCCCCATATTACCATCTGTCTTCCTCTCTGCCATCTCTCCTTCTCTCAACTTGAGACCTCTCTTTCCCCCCATATTACCATCTGTCTTCCTCTCTGCCATCTTTCTCAACTTGAGACCTCTCTTTCCCCCATATTACCATCTGTCTTCCTCTCTGCCAACTCTCCTTCTCTCAACTTGAGACCTCTCTTTCCCCCCATATTACCATCTGTCTTCCTCTCTGCCATCTCTCCTTCTCTCAACTTGAGACCTCTCTTTCCCCCCATATTACCATCTGTCTTCCTCTCTGCCATCTCTCCTTCTCTCAACTTGAGACCTCTCTTTCCCCCCATATTACCATCTGTCTTCCTCTCTGCCATATCTCCTTCTCTCAACTTGAGACCTCTTTCCCCCCATATTACCATCTGTCTTCCTCTCTGCCATCTCTCCTTCTCTCAACTTGAGACCTCTCTTTCCCCCCATATTACCATCTGTCTTCCTCTCTGCCATCTCTCCTTCTCTCAACTTGAGACCTCTCTTTCCTCCCATATTACCATCTGTCTTCCTCTCTGCCAACTCTCCTTCTCTCAACTTGAGACCTCTCTTTCCCCCCATATTACCATCTGAATTCCTCTCTGCCATATCTCCTTCTCTCAACTTGAGACCTCTCTTTCCCCCCATATTACCATCTGTCTTCCTCTCTGCCATCTCTCCTTCTCTCAACTTGTGAACTCTCTTTCCCCCATATTACTTCCTGTCTTTCTCTCTGCCAACTCTCCTTCTCTCAACTTGAGACCTCTCTTTCCCCCATATTACTTCCTGTCTTCCTCTCTGCCAACTCTCCTTCTCTCAACTTGAGACCTCTCTTTCCCCCATATTACTTCCTGTCTTCCTCTCTGCCATCTCTCCTTCTCTCAACTTGAGACCTCTCTTTCCCCCGATATTACCATCTGTCTTCCTCTCTGCCATCTCTCCTTCTCTCAACTTGAGACCTCTCTTTCCCCCGATATTACCATCTGTGAAAGACCGGATCGATTCGGCCTTATGTAGCAAAATTTGAAATGGTGTTTTTTACATTGGATAAAAGAGGAGACTCAGAGTTAGAAAATGGCATCATATGCTACAGTTGAGGAACAATGGGAAAGTAATTCTACTTTGAAAGTAGATCAACTTTTAACCTCAGTTTTGAGAAAATGGCCTTTGAATGTTTTGGTACACCTACTGGAGACCACTGCTTTGTCTACACCCATTCAGCATCGTTCACACCCTCTTAAACTTTAGGCCAACCATCTCTTTAAGGTATGATCCAAGCGTTCTATCCTAACAACAGCAGTCAAGCTAACTGGCTAACGTTGGCTAACTGGCCAACGTTTACTGAAACCGGCCAAATTCAACATGTTCAGAGTTTGTAAATTCATCAGTTATTCTGCGCTCTGGCACACTCAGACGAGACTGCTCTGAAATCGGAGTAGATAGCCAGAGAGATTTTACCAGCTACGTCTATTAGCAGTTGTTGCAGCGACATGATTAACATTCTATTGAAAGGGTTACTTGTATAGTGGAATCTTTTAAGACATGTAGCTAGCTAGCTACCTAAACAATTAGGTAGGTAGCAAACCAACAAGGTTTAATGTTAGCTAGCTAACATTAGGCTATAACTAGCAAAGCAAATGGCTCTGAGATACTTATAATATTACTATACAGTTCATACATGTAACATTAGCTAGCTGACCTAACAACAGCAGTCAAGCACCCAATCTAAATGGCTAAAGTTGGCTAGCTTGCTATCTACTTCCAGACACAAATTACAGAACAGCTCACTGACCATTTTACTCGCCCTACTGAAATGCATACTTCTTTCGTTAAGACATGTAGCTAGCTAGCTAAACAATTAACCATAATTCCAACTCATGGCGTTACTACCCTGCATGAAACTGCAGGTAGCTAACCAACCAGGTTCAATGTTAGCTAGCTAGCTAATGGCTCTGAGATACAAATAATATTATGACACCGATCATACACGTAACGTTAGCTAGCTAGCTAAAAGTACACTTTAACTTGGAAACGTGTAATATCTGAATATGTAGCTAGCTAGACTAGCATACCCATATACATGGGTGGATGATTTTCCCTCTCTCACGGATGCCATTGTCATAACTCTCCTGTGACAATCTGAAGGATCAGGTTCCAGTGGGTCCGCTCTACAGTGTGCTCTCTCTCGTAGAGGGGGAGAGCGGGAAGTCTGCTGTTTGTTGGCGGTCGTAAAATACGCTGCCTCTATACTCTGTAGTGTTCGAGAATGGAATGTAAACTGTGGAACACAGAGAGACACTTGGACAATCAAACGTTTGAATAATTAAACAATATTTCTATTTTTGAGAATGTGGGATTGGTCCGTGAACACTTTTGAAGATGTAATCCGGAGACAGGTGTTTTCTCCAGCTTCTTAGGTATCATACTCTAATTACACTGATTTCAAAACTTGGTCCTCCAGAAAGTGAAGAGCAACACTTATGCAGTTCCACTACACAATGTGTTTTTTTTTAAAGCTGCGTTAGACAGGATTAACTACACA